>NC_133203.1:16884962-16892462 GCF_958299795.1 Porites lutea
GTTTGGGGAGCCAGCCAGCAAGAAGCTTCCCTGCAAGCAGGGCTCTCTCACAACAAGGCAAAAATGAGAGGAAGGAGAGAGTCTCTCTCCTTCCTGTTATTTCCTCATTCTCATTCCCTCCCTCTTCCTTCCTCATTTCTTTCTCTCTCCTTTCCTCTCATTTCTCATTTCCTTCCTCTGAGAAATGAGAATGAGGAAATAACAGGAAGGAGAGAGACCTCTGCTAGCAGGGAAGCAAGAAACCTAATCATTCATTACCTAAAGATTAGCCGTTTGCAATATGGAGAGGACCCGTCAATTAATTGCTTGTAGCCAGCCTTTAGTTAAAATAATTCTGTTTCTTTGTTTAAGAATTTTTCCTTGAAATAAGATTTTTTTTTCTTAAAATAAGAAATTTCAGTTCAGAAAAAAAATCTTAATCTGTAGTTTAATTTGAGAAATTTTGATCTTGAAGTAAGATTTTCAGGTTTTAGAGTGCTATACAGTACAATGTATTGCGAAAAATAAAAACTGTAATTTAAAATTTGCTTTTTCAACTTCAGAACCACACTTCAGTGTCTCACTGGACCTCATTCTGACTGCTACATTATCCGTGCAAAAATGATTTTCAAACCATTCACATTTTGTTTGACTTTCATGCTTCAACATGTCACTAAATTAAGTTAATCCTCTTGGTCATTGATTCCACAGAATCGAATTTCATGTTATATTAATATAAACCGTTTCAGAATTACTGTTTGCATTCTTGTTTGCAACCAAACCAACGGAGTAAATATTAGTTCTACAAAACATTAATTGTGCATATTGCAATCTTAATTTGAATTATCTTTGAAATATTGACATATTTGCACCAGCACCAGCTTGTTTGAGGAGACTCTGGGTTTGTTGTCAAACCTCTCCATCAGAACTTCCTTCACCCCTTCTTCCTTTCCTCTTTGGTATACCACTTGTAGGTGATGGAGACCCAAACCTGAGCTTGCACACTTAATGGCCAATGAGGCTGACATGTACTTATCTCTGACTAATGGCTGCAGAGTATTAACCAAAAGTTTCTTTTCTTTTAAGAGCTTCTGACAGGATGCCACCCATGAAACTTTGAAGCTGTGCTTTTGTAGCAGTTTGACATTTCGAAATTTGTTCACCAGCTGGCAGAGTGTTAGCACATCTGCACGAGCATTGTGAGCTTCATAGAATTTACAGAGAAGATCTTGTACAAGGTTTTCCTGGCTATGGGATTTCCTTTCTGGAAGCAGTTCCCTGAATGCTGGAAGAGAGTCTGTAAAGCCAGAAACAGTTTTAGCCAAGTCATCCATGAATCCATTTTTCTCTGCTGCTTGCACCAAGAACTTGGCATCAAAGGATTTGCAATTGTGTGCCACTAAAATGCAAGGCAATCTTGATTTAAGCCACTCAATGAAGTTCTTTAGGGCCACCCATCATAAAACAGTATTCCTCTTTGGAAGGTGAGTTTGTTTACAGCAGATGCTTCTGTTGATATTATAACAAGGCTTGACATAAATAGAGAACTCATCTTTTCCATCTGTTGCTGTAATTTGTAGGATTTCAGCATCATTACCTGATGTCAACAACGATAAACTCATTTTAAGATATTGTAATCCAATTATCACTTTACAAAGATGTTTATTTAAGGAAAAATGTAACAAAAAAGCTTAGTGCATCTATGCAGGGTATATCTGAAATAAAAACAGAAGGAGCAATTACTGAAAACCTGTCCAGCTAATTTGCATCTCACCTATTTTCTTTAAGAACGAGGCATGATAAAACAAAGGAATCTATGTGATGCAAATGACAAAGACAAAAGCTAAATGACAGAGACAAAAGTGGCATCACAACTGTTGAGCAATTCATTCCAATAATTTTGACAAATGGTGGAAAGATGTTCACAAAGGATGTGTCAGGAGCTCCTGATGCTGATTTCATTTGGGCAATTTCACAGACAGAACTTCAAAACGACTTCAAAAGAATGCCCATGAGATAAACAAGCCAATTGTACACGCTTGCTGTTATGAGTGGCCCATAGTCTCCAAACAATTTGTGTTTCATGCTGAAAAGGAAAAAGTCCTCCCGGACATTGAAAGTTAAAAACTTTAAATAAACCACTTCGATAATGCATCCTCCAGCTCAATTGTTCATGCAAAAGTCACAAAACAAAGTGAACTAATGGTCAGTGATAAAAGAAGTGCCTGTAGGGCGCTCAAGAAATTAATGAAAAAGCGAAATAACAAGATTGCCAGTAAAGTGGTTAAAGTAAAGGAAACACTTTACCAAAGCAAAAACCTAAACGCCCAGCTGATGGATTCATTGTATATGCAACAAAGAAATATGCAGAACTTGCTGAAGAAAATCTAGGGAAAAGTATGTCGGATAGAAACAAAATAACTGGAGAGCAATGGAAAGCTTTGAGTGACGAGGAGAGAATAAGCGAGTTCGGAGTTCAAGCGGTCGATCACAAGATTGCGTGCGACTGGGAACGAGTCAAGATAAAAGTTGCTTCAATTTGCTCGAGTTAAGGTTTTTGACGAGCACTGTGTTTTGGGAAAGAAAGTTGCGGGCACAAGGATTTTTACATAAGGAAATGAGGATTTGTGCAGTCGTTGGCTGTAGTAGCAGTACATATCAGCTGCAGAAATGGAGGAAGGGGTTTTGCACTTCGCATAATTGCCATCGTACAAGTCAGAACTGTACATGTCCTGACCTTTTTCAACTTTATCCTTTTCCAACATTGAAAGGAGACCCTGAAAAGAGAAAGGAGTGGGTTAAATCTATCAATCGAAAAAACCCTAAAACAGGGAAAAACTGGCAGCCAAGCGAAGACGACAGGAAAAGTAAATGGTGAGCAATTGCGCCAGTGTACCCGCGAAGAAGTGAGCATCCTCAACCTTGCTAGTGAAGACCCAAAGAACAAGGGGAGGAAAAGAAAAATTTGTGTTTCTTGCCGTTCAAGGCTGCACGCTGAAGTCAAGTGCCAGAAACTGGACGTTAGGTTTACTCCTTCTTTTGTCACATTCAGTTTATGCCTTTTTGAATTTGTTTTGTTCATAAGTTATCTTTGAAATACTCTGCGTTGTTTATCGGTAAGCCCTCTCGAATAATAAGTTCTTTTATGTTTGTCGTGTAGGACTCTTTTATTTAGACATTTTCACGGGCTTTGGTTTATTTCAAGTCAAATGTGGCATGTGTTTTTCTCACACGTGTACCTCCTCTACATGAATTTGACAGAACCCTCCCAAACATCATTTGTATGGATTCTGATGGAGATATTTGAAATTGAAAAACGTTTTTATTTATCAGTGAATAGTATTTGTAAAGCTTGTATAGTTTGTTAATTAAGATTTATATGTAACTTGCTGACCATCAGTAAAGCCTGTTATTTTTTCTTAGCAGCTTAGGGTAAACATGTACAGAAACACATACCGTAAATGATCAATTAAGCGCCGCGACACTTATTTTATTTTCTATGTAAAGGTGTGGCGCTTATTCGAAAGCTGCCCTTATTCATGAGCAGCGCTTATTTAAAGCACGGACGAAACACTGAGGGGAATATAGAGAGAACTCAGAGTTGTGCAACAAAAAGGACAAAGTGCACACCACGCACTATCATATGAACCCAGTTTCAAGAGTTTCCCAACACAAGACACTTAAGAACTCATGAGTTGGTCATGGTCTTATTTCTTAGGAAATGCTTTTGATATACAAAGGTGGGGCGTTTATTTGTAAATACCCAAGTTAGAGCCATAGCACCTATTTGAGAGTGGCACTTATAACATTATTTACGGTAAAGGTGTAGCACTTATTCAAGTAGCGGCGCTTAATCGATCATTTACGGTAAACAGCCCAAAATAGACTTCATAAAAAATTTTCCTTATTATTATTACTGTTATGTTAACCCGTTTCAGAAAATTTCTGCATGCATACATGTTTTGACTCTGTTGTAATTGTTGTTTGTAAAATGTACGCGTTTACTGCATGTGTGGAAATCTTGCATGTACCAAAGTACATGTAAGGTCTTGTGCCAGCTTATGTTCGTTCTTATGCTGTGAGACATATGCAGGCGACAAAAAATATATTGAAAACTAGTCTCTTTTGATGGAAACAAATATGAGTGTTTTCAACAACTTCAATTTCACTACTATGTATTGGTGAGCAGTCCAGTTTATGTACATTTCTCAGAATACTGTCACTGCCTCATTAAGTTTGTCCCTTTGTTACTTGTTTCACTTCAAATAATAACTGTTAACCCTTAACAATATTTTATAATCTTTACTCCTTGGATTGAGTGCTTTGCTGTAATCCCTGGGTACTCTTTCTTTACTCAGGAAATTTGTACAAGGGCTCAATTTGGAAGTAGCAATGCAAGTACTTGCCATGTGCGGGATGTGGTCAGTGATTTGGTAGTGACACCAGCACCAATGATGCCCGATGAAGTTGAAGCCTTAACGTCAGGTGACAGCTTAAGCACATCCTGTGTGGCAGATGTCCTTCACGAGAGTGACATATTAAAAGCAAGAGCAGAACCAACAGCTCACATTCTGGCTTCTAGCAACTTCTTGAGACAGAGGCACTCAAAAGCCCCCAGTACGCCAAGTACCCTACAAGGAGTTGTCCAACCGGGCACAAAGGCTTGTCAGGGCTGACGTCATTGACTTGATGAGAGATGAAGTAATGAAAACTGTTCATTTTGTGCCAGAAGATATGTCAGGATCTATTAATGAATTACTTCAAAACAAGAATTTCCGTTCAGTATTTGGGCTTAATGTGGACAATCAAGACATTTGCAATAACCCGACCATGCAATCTCTTGTAAAAGAGTATAGAGCTTGCATGGACAAAGAACAGAAAAGAGAAGCGAGAAGGAGGTTCTTAAAACAAACAGGCAAGATTTGCATTGGTAATTCACTTAAGAATTCACTTGTTACTCTCACAGGTGAAAAACGCCAGAGCACTTCAAGAACAGGGTTAGTGCTGCAAATTCCATTGGCAGACTAACTTGTTATGCAGATGAGAGGCGAAGACTTTTGTCCATTGTCGCCATGGACTATCCGTACAGCATGTTGCAAGAATTGTGTCAATGTTCTTCAAAGACAGTAGCGGCGACAAAGGTCCATTGTATTTTGTTTGGCCGTGGTGGAACCCCTCCAGCAAAATTCAAATTTACAAGACAATGTGTCAGTCCTGATGTGCTGATGGAACTCTCTAAATTTTTCAACAGAGAGAGTGTTTCAAGGCCTTCTTCCTGCAGAAGTGTAATAACAGACGGCCAGGAAACACCTGTCAGGTATTGGAAGGACAATGTTAAAGAGATTGTCAACCAGTATCTCCTGGAATTCCACAGTGGCACGAACCGCACTTTTATTTTCACACACCTTCCACCCAATTTCCGCTACCACACCATGCTTGCAGGGCTTTGCAATCTCTGTGATGAGTTTGGACATTCAAATTTTGAGAAGTTTATGACTTTGCTTGGCAGTGTCGAAAGAGCAACAATGGTGTATGTTAAGGATTTGAGGAAAAAACTGTTGCAGCACCAACGCTTCATGAAGACCCAGTTTGCCTACCAGGTGCAGAGGCATTCTCCATGCTTAGAGCTCTGCATGACCAATGCATTTGCCTCCTGTTCGCATCCTCATGACAGGTTTTGCCCAGATGCTTGCGGCATTTATGATGTTTACAAGCAAGTGCAGATGCTGTTGCCAAGTGCAAGTGAACAAGATTGCCTAAGGAAAGAAGTGGATGATCTAAGCAAGTTCATACTCAATACACAGCACATCTGTTACAGACACGTCATCAAGGAGAGTACTATAAGTACTTTCTGGACAACCTGCAGGCTGGTGAGGCTGTTGTAGCTGTCGACTACAAAATGAAATGGGAGTTAGGTGTTAGAACGCAAGAAATCCAGAGACTGGTATGGGAAGCGTGGAATTTCCCTACACGGCTTCCTTGCCATTGCCCAAGTTAGTGAAACAGAGAGAATAGTCAGGAGGCAGCTCGCCAAAAAACGATTTTCGCTAAACATTTAGAGTAGAAGCAGGCAACATAGCTTAAAATCTTCGTCTTGCCATCCTGATTAAGAATTGTGCTGTTGCCCACTCCAAATGTTATGATATCTGTCATTAAGCGGGTTTTTTGTCTAGGCCCTCGCTCCTGCAGCATGAAAACGAGGCTGAACTGTCACATTTATATAAACCCAATAAAAAGTGCACACTACTATAGGGAAATAGCTGAATCTTTGCTACTTGACGTTTAGAGCTCGATAGACAGTAGTGTGGGAGATAAAATGCATCTCGTGATCAGTTATGAAAAGTCACGTGACTTTCCAATAAAATCGATTTTAAAGCATAAAAGATTTCTATTCACACTTTCCTTTAATATAGTTTTCAACTAACTGACGTTTCTCATTTCGATTTACACATCCAACAATAAAAACAAAAAAAAATGCAATAGGTGGTCAGCTATGATGGGTGACGTGATGTAATGAAATCATTCAATTTTCAGTCATTCTATAGCGTTTCCAACCTACTGGTATGTAACATTTCCCATGAGTTAGGATTTTTCATGTAAAAAGACTGAACTTTCTTCTACTTAGCCGCACGGTTTAAGCCAGAAATACAAGCTTATAAACCATAAGCAAAGTATCTTATGCTACACAAGACCACCATGTGACTTCCACCTTGTTAAGGTTATAGGTCATGCTTCATTCGCCTCTGCTGCAGTTTTCCTGTCGTTTCTGCACCTGTCGCCACATTTACATGCCTTGGAGCAGCAAAGAGATAGTTGAACGCAAATGCAGCGTCGGTTTACACAGCATCCGCCTTCTCGGGAGCACCCACAGTATGCTAACTGCAAACACGCCGCTAACATTTATTCTCGTGTCATTAACTTTGGCTTCAGAAGGCCTTCACTGTAGTACCATCCGCTGTCTTCAGGCTTTGGGAGAGAAGGACATGCTTCCAGCGCTTTATTCCATACCATGGTCTGCTCTTTCTTTGTTGATTTCCACCTCTTGTGTTCCCGGATTGTAGAGTTTGCATACAAAGGCTTTAGCTTTGGCAAGAACGTCAGCACTGATTTGGCTTTCTTCTCTAAGGTGTTCCAAGAGGTCAGGTGCATCTTCGAAGACTTTCCATGCCTATGCCTTTCCCACACCATATAGGCGCTATATAAATATTTTATCATTATTATTATTATTATTATAATTATTATTATTATTACCATAGAACTGGCTTGTCATATCACAGCCAGTAATGGCATGAAATGCCAGACGCGACTTCCTCTTCTCCTCGGAAAGCGGGATTCTGTGAACTGGTATGTAACGCCTTTGTCTTCATGTACCCGCAAAAATCCATCTCTCTTGACAAAGCTGCTCTCGGTGTGCCAAAAGGAGGAAGAACGTCCGTATTACGACACAAAATGTTGACTTGCTTGTACCCTCTTGCTGCTGCGTCTCGGGCATGCAGTACTATTCTCGTATCTGCCTCTTCA
>NC_133203.1:16897462-16922462 GCF_958299795.1 Porites lutea
AGAAATGGAGAGTATGGCTGCAGGCATCCAAAACGCCCGCAAAACACTGCCTGCTCGAAATGCCAATCAACCGAACCCTTCTTCAGAATCTGGACTGACAAGGTCCACAGGTTCTTCACTCCCCTCATCAACTCCATCCTCATATCCAGCATCAATATCTACAGGTGCACCCACAGCACCAGCACCTCCATCCACATCACTTCCTGTAAGCTTGAATACTTCATCTACACCTGTATTTGCAGTTACAATAGCACCCACGGCACCATCCCCAGCACTAGCACCAGCAGCAGCACCCCCAGCCACACCATCACTTTCTGTACGCCCCAGTACTATATCAGCATCTAACACAACACCTGTAATGACACCATCTGAAACTGGAACAGACGTTGGATGTGGCATCACAGAGTGGTTATTTCCTAGTATTGTCAGTCAGTCAACAGTCGATGGCAGAAATGGTAGCAATGCATGCTCTTTTATTGTGCTTTGCTTTGGTTCCATTTATCGCCAGTCCAGTTTACCTACGCCAGCTGTTGGTCAACCCCTCACCAGACAATAGGAGGCAGCTGTAATAGAAGCCATCAGGACTGGAAACGATTTTCATGATGAACTGTTTGGAGGTGAGAGGATTGATGTTGATGTGGAAGATACTGTTTCTGCAATTGGTGACCACTGTCACATCAGTGGTATTGTGCAGGAGTATAATGTGTTCGGTGCGGATCCACTGAATCAGTTTGCTGCAGTGATAAACTTGATTCTCCAACAGAAGCAGTCATTACATGTGTTAGTGGTCAATGACAAAACAATGATTATCATTGTAGACAGTAATGAAACTTTGATTTTCTTTGACTCTCATATTCATGGCCACCATGGAGCCTTGGTTGCTCGAAGTGACCCTAACCAGGGTCACCAGGCTCAAAAATTTTCAAACTGGGTCAATGACATGCTAAGAAAAAGTCATGGTGTGGGTCTTGCTATTTGCTCATTGACCACAGTTGGTTACTTTTGAGCAAAATTAAACTGTGGACAAAATGGGGTTCAGATTCCCTAAGATAGTTTGCATTATTCCCTGCAGTAGGGCTGTCACTAAGATTTCAAATTGTGCTCGGATATATGCTAGAATAATTATTAGTAAAAGGTGGATCAAACAGGTAGAATTTTCTTTTAGTTCTATTTTCCCTATGTTTCTAATGATAGTAATGGCCTGTGGTGTACCCTTAGTGACAGCCCTGATGCAACCAAGTATGCAAATCTATTGTGGTTTTACTTGATGCCTGGTTCCAAAAATCTAAATGCCTTTATAGTGTCTTTATTATTATATTACCATATACAAATCAAAGTAAAATGAAAATTGAACCACAACATTACCAGGCAACAGTCTCCTTTTATTTCTCATTTTTATCCCTTCATTTTTTACTATACTTTGTTTTGACCGTGGTAATTTAATGATGAATACGAATCAAAGTACAATTAAATTTTGATCATAAAGATTCAGTTTTAAGGGTAATTTTCCTGTTTCCAAAATAGTTAACCTGGTTCTGCAGAGAGAAATTTTAAGAGTACGCCATGAAATTTTTTTGAAAAAAGTGTTTTGAAAAAACCAACGGAATAGTGCATGTAAATCTGTGCCACCAAAACTAGTTTCTAATGGTGAGAAAGGACCTAACATGGTTCCAGGGGCCACAATAGGCTAACCAAGAAAACTGATTTACATAATGTTGAGTTAACCAGTGTTTTGAAATAGTTGTTATTATGTCCAATGCAACTGACAATTGTTTGAGTTGTGGGAGGGGTTGGGTGTGGAGTGCTCATGGAAGTAAAAGCTTGGTGTTGCTATTATAGGCATTGAAGCAGAAAATGGCTATGTAAATGGAAAACATAAGACTGTAAATATTTTTTGTCATTTTTATGTTTGCAACTCCCCCATTTCAGCTTTTCAAGACTTTTTGCTCAATACATAACCTTGAGTAGATAGTTCAGGAAATTTGATTCAGTACTCGAGTTTACTTTTCTAATAAAGCTTGTTGGTTTTCCTTTATTTTCTTCTTCTCTTTGAACTTCCTTAACTGCCCAGTGTTTACATCCCGTTTTTGTTTGTTTGTTTTTTCTTGAAGGGGGTAGGGGAGGGGGGGTGGTAGTTAAAGGGATCTGCAGCTTCATTCACTTGCGGCTCTCACATTTGAAAAGATTGAACGGATTTGGATAAAAAAAGAAGAGATAAAGAAAAATTTATGAAGAAACGCCAACTTAAGTGAAACAAAAGTTTTATCTGGCAAGTACTGTATTACAAACTGATTTCCAAAATAAAAAAATGAAAATTGGGAAATATCGAAAGTAAGGCAATATCACGTATCGCCAGAAACGATAGTAATTCATAGATAAGAGAAAACTAGAAAAAATACAAAAGGTCTGCGATTAAGAAATTATATGACAGAGTCTCCTTACTCGACTGCATCCTGAGAGCACTGTTGGCAAATAATGCAGAGGAATCACTATTTCCAAACCGAATTTCCTTTCAATCAAAGGGATCAGAAAATGCTTATAAGGTTATTCACAGATAGGCATGAAATTATCTGAAAGTAGGTAGACGTGTATCAAAGGTTACAAGTCCTGGTCCTGGATTTGGCAAGCTAAAACAAATCTTATCTGATTGTAACTAAATTCCTCCAGGTTGTCCCGCACAGTATGTAGTCTCCTGTCGTTGCTTGACATTATTTCGCCCTTTATCCGTTCAAATGACTCTACGCTAATAGCCAGATACTTGGCCATTGTCTGGTGGTCCAAGACAATCGATACCATACACCTCTGCCGTGGCTTGGGCGACCTTCAGTTCGTCTGCCAATTGTTGAAAGTTTTTCCCCATTTTCAGTCCCTCAGAAAGTAGATGTTTTTTGGGTGACGGCTTGTTTTGTCCATACATCTCTCGCAGTTCCATCCTCTCAGTTGCCTTCTATGTGCCAAAAAAAACGGTTTTGAGAATTTACAACAATAATTACTTGCAAAAAAGGTTGTCCGTAATAATCGTAGTCTACTTACACATCAGTCTTGACACTTTTGGATCCTGAGCCTTCGTCTCCACGTGGTTGACTGGATCTTTTCCTGGATTGCGGATAGAAAATAGGGAAAAAATGAATATCGCAAATTTGAATGCATCCTAATCAAAGCTATCAAAAACGTCCATAAAGTATGTTTCGATGACTTGCCTTTTGTCCATCTTGTGTGTTCACAACAAGTAATAACCTAGCAGATCGGACTTTATGATGAGCTCAGCCTGAAAAGAAGAGCAACAATAGAAAATGACCGGAAAAACAACAGAGGATTCTTCCAATCGCAAGGTGACAATTTTTCGTACGTTGTGATTAGAACACCACTGCGTGAGAGATTTCAATCACGTACGTATTTGTTACACGAAACGTGGTCAGAATGATCGAAGTTCTCTTCTTTTCACCTCTTGTTTTTTAGTATCTTGAGCCAGAAGATCTTGTGAGTGCATCGTCTGTTTGTCTTGCCTGGTGGCGATTTGTATTCCAAGGCCGCAAATCAACTGCCAAAGCATTCCATCATTGCCAACAACTTCACTTAGCCGACACAGGAAAGCAGTATCGAAATATTCCGCTACGTTATTTCTCAGAGTTAACGTGGATAAACCTAACAAGAACCATGATCTCATCAGGTGATTTCCTTAAACTTGTTGGAACAGCTTAACATCTTGAGATGGTGAACATTGAAAGCTGCAGCAGAATATCTGAAGGAGCGATATTCAAAGCTAAAAGTTTCCTTCCCTGTTTGAGAAAAATAAACATCTCCTTCAACGATCAGTTGAGCGTTCTTGCGGTGGCTTGTTTGTGTTCCTGTTCTTCCTTACGAGATATCCGTGCGAGAGGAATAAGGCTGCCGGCAAAAGAACTATTGTTTCTGACAAGAACTTTTCCCCGACTTGGAAATGGACGCCTAACTCTGGACATTGGTTTCGAGGGAGGTGATTACTTTGTGGATGCAATAGACGCCTTGTCAGACTTTGATCTTTTCTGAAAAGATTCGCGCAGTTCAGGGTTGAAATTTATAGCTATGTAAAAAAAAGATTCGCGCAAATCGCGTAGGGATTATTGCGAACGCATTTCACATTATTTTTCATTGTTTCATTCTGATGCTGGGAAACGCGCAATTTGGTGTCAGGTTTATGCGCAAAAACTTCAGCCAATGATGTTGGCTGTAAATGACGTTTCTGTCATCGCAGATAGGAAAGATAACAGGTATTTTGAGCACCCAAGTAGTCTTGACGAATTTTGATAAATTTCCTCAAATACAAATTTTCTGAAAATTACTTGGTTTAATTGTTTCGTTAATATGTATGTAACATGTTAAATTTAGGTTTGAAATCACTCTGTAAGGATTATTTTTTGATGAACGCTCGTTTGAATTTCGCGCTGTTTCTGTGATCAATAAAAAATTGAATTACTAATCTAATTAGTAACTCTCCAACGGTTCCCGGTACCACCAGCCTATTGTTTTCACTTTCCGTCTTAGGCGAAGCGCTACTTAAGCTTCATTAAAGTAATTAAAAATTCTTGAAACTGCGAGAGGACATTGGTAGATGTATGCTTGACAGGTGGCGCAAATAAATTAAAAACGTGAGTCAGTAAAACAAAATCTGGAATACCAGTATAAAACTTAGTTTTCTCATCATTTTTAGAGAATGCCTGTCGAGATATCTCTATATTCAGTAGTTGTTTCTTTAACTCGTTAAGTTCTGTTGTAGAGTTTCGAATAAAACATGCTTCCCTCTCCATATCCTCCACTGTAAGGCTTGTCTGACACTGTGCATCTGATGTAGTAACATTTGACTGACAGCCTTTGTCATTGTCTGTGTCGGGAAATGGATCTGTGTAGTTGTAAACATAGTTTATAGTTTAAGAACATTGCATTTTTTAAGTACTGAGAACTTCGATACCTTTACATGAACAATTTTGTCAAAATTCTGATATTTTTTAGTCAAATCAAAGATCTGACTATGATCTTATGTAGCATATAAGCAGTTTAATCTGGAACCTGTACTTACCTGGAAGTATCCGGGAACATTAAAGTTAGGAGTGATTTCAATAGGAATCTTGCTTATGGGTTTCAGTGAATCTTAATACTCACACGTGTCCACAAACCAAACCGTGTTTTCTTCTTCGCGGTAAATAAAATACAAATATATTTAAGAAACTGTGACTGTTTTTTATACATATTGTGATCTGAATAAAAAGTAAGAAGGATATTTATTTGTTTACCTTGGGGTTGGCTCGCTGATTCATCCGTAGATTCTTTGCACAGCTGAACATCGGGCTCTTCTTTCGCCATTTGCTTTGCTTGTTCCGCTTCTTCTTCTTCTTCAATCTTTCGTTTCCGACTACGTTCCTTGGCTCGGGCATCACGTTCACAAGCAAGGTTAGTGTTTTTTATTTTATCATACCCGATGTTTCAGGATGGTGCCCAATCACGGTTTGTGTTATCATACAGACTCGATGGGGACCCGGTAACAAAACAAATGGATAACTTAACAAAAAATACCGCTAGTGAATTTTGAACCTGTCATTGTATTCGATAATTTGAAAATTGGTTTTACCTGAGATAAAATGGTTGCTGCAAAAGTGATAATGATCGAGCTTTTTGGCATCGAGATCTGCGCGATTAACATTCGCCAACCATCTTCGTCGCCGTTTTTCCGTTTGTTTTCTTGTTTCTTCTCCTTGGTTCCAAATAACAGAAGGAAAACCAAAGAATTTAAACAGTCCCTTCTCACGTTTTGAATTATGACTGCATCCATACACCGCACAAAGATGTGGCATAATTAAAGAGGCAGAATTTTGATTCCGGCTTATGAATACACGTGGGTTGGTTATCTCCCAAAATGGCGCACACCTGGTTTTTAATTTATGCTGATGTCACGTGCAAACAAAGAATATTTTAACCTAATAGCCTGTGTCCAGACGTCCCCCCTCCCTCAGAAAAAATCGGGAGAAGAGACGTCTGTGAATCGCCGTGGTTAATCGTGTTCCGGTATACATTTGGATAAATTATTTTTTGTTGTTGTTTCATCTGACAGTTGAAAAGGTGTTGACAGACCAACACGACTGGGGACTCTTTTAGAGCACGTACACAGTTATTCTCTCGGATGTTGTCAACATTTATTGCTAAGCTAGGCTCTAACTAGAATATCTAGCTAAAATGTCATTTAAAACGAGTATTTCGTGCTCTTGAAGTTTATTATTATTTTTTAGCTCATAAAGTCTGTCTGTTACTGTACATCAGTTTCGTGTGGTTTTTGGTTTGACCGAATTTTGATCTCAGAAGCACTGTTTACATTTCCAGTCAAGCGTTTATGCAGGAGTTGATCCATTCAATGATTTTGAGTAGGTTTCATGTAAAGGATCGTTCATTTCTCTTCAGCAAGAAACTACAATAACCTTACTTTTACCTAATTCTATGAGTCATGACCGGCACATGTAGGCCAAAAAATAGCCCTGGCGTCTGTACACAGGCTGGCTAGCTGAACATCTTCATGCAATGTCCACGCTAAAATTCAGATATAAGATCTCTGATTAAGCGTTGATTTCTGACGTCCACCCACAGCCGGTGCAGCAAACATTGGTGGTCTTAATTTCACATGCCTATTCCAGTGAGGCTAAATTAAAGTCAACAAACATAAATGCAGTAAACTGTCCACAAAGACTGAGTTTTTCCCCGGGGAATCTATTGTGGGATTCATTCACCAATTGCAACACCGGAAATTACTTGTGTCATGGCATTAACATTACAACCAATCAGAGACTGTCCCCAACATTCTGGAGAAACGGGAACACGATTATCGTCGGCGATTCACAGACGTCTTTTCTCCCGATTTTTTCTGAGGGAGGGGGGGACGTCTGTACACAGTCTATAACCTAAAAAAATATAAAGTTTTAGACAATGACTTTGTTGTAATATTTGCTGCAGAGTGAGCGAAGCCAGCGAGCATTAACATAATCAGGATTTAAGAGAAATGTATAAGGTGGGACGAACTTTCGAATTCATCACTTTTCTCATGTCGAGCCAAAGGTACGGGTTCAAGTCCTACTCAGTACCTTATCTTTTTCTCCGTCTTTCTTTTCTCTTCTGTTTTCTGGTGTTGTTGTTTTCTATTAATATATACCTAAAAAACTGTTATTTAATAAAGTGCAATAAGAAGCAAGAAAAGTATCGTGTTTCCAGAAAAAAGATAGTATGCTGTATATTAAATATATGAATAAACAATCTGAATTTCTATCATTTCCTAAAGTTTACTGTGGAACCAGAGTTGATAACCATTTGATCATTTTCTAAACAACGTTCCCATGACTTTTTGTGAAAGACTGATGGTAATTATTACTTTCCAACATGTTAATTAAGACATTCAAGGTCATTTCGGATTCTTTTAAGCCTAACTAATGTCAGTCTCAACAGAATGTGCCACAGCATTACTATCTTTTAGATACCCTAGTTTGACGAATGTTTGATTTACAGACTTGGCATATCCCTAGCAGAGTTGATGGCATTAAACCACGCCCAGCTGTGGATGTTATCACCCAGAAAGCTCGAAATCCAGCTGAGCAGCCAACACAGGTAAAAAAAGAGAAAAGTTTCTGGTGTCTCTAGCACTGTATACAAGCCTTTTGAGGATGACCTCACTTCGATCCAATTACCAAATATCCTCAGTCCAATATTGAGGGGCTCAATCCTGAGCCAAGTTTTGTAAGGGTATGGCCAGAGGAGGAACGACTGCCTTCCCACAATGCATTGTAATACCAAGTATGTCATCACGTTCCTTCGTGACATCAGCAGTTCATGCCAGCTCTCGTGAGAGTAAGATCAAGATGGCGGTGAAAGCGAATCCAAACGCGATGGCCAAGGTTTTTAAAGGGCGGCCGCTTCTCTTTGTTCACTCTGTGTCAGAGGAAGATCTGACTTTAATTCCTCTTAAATTTTCCTGCATACAAGTTGTCTGCAGACAAATCCACGTGAGTGTTACCAAAGAACTGAGTGTTCGGCGAGTGGCCTTTATGCCAATAATGGTAACTGGCAAGCATATTTCATAGTTCTTCAATGGTTTGCGAAGTCCAGCGCTCGTGCAGATGGACAGCAGTTGTGACTTTATGGTGAGTTTTATATTTTAGAGACTCTCACATGAAATTTTCCTTTCTAATCAAAAACAGTGTTCGCTTGTTCTTGTTTGAGCGTTAGTTAGCTGTCTGGCCTTTCTTTCTGATAAAATAGTTCTCATAAGGTTTCAAGGAGAACGAAGCTCTCAGATGTTTTTCCTCCAGATATAATTTGGCATTCAAAACGTTCAGAAAACTATTCTTGCTGATGTCAATTATATATGTTTGAACGCTGATGATTCAGACTTTCTTGATCTGAGACATTTTTGATGTGAGGAATTGGTTTTTTTCATCCCTTAAGAACGAGAGAATGATTACAGTTTTTAAAAAATATCTGTCACTTGATATAATAATTTTGTCAGTAAGAAGGTAGAATTGAATATGTCTAACTTTCTCGAATGCATGTTTCATGTTGAATAATCTTAGCTGACAAATTAGTTGCTGTTTGTTTTATGAAATAGTTCATAGATCCTTAAGATCCCAGAGATGGCGAGACATTTCAAGCGAACTTTGCTGTGGAACTACTCAATCATTCCAACACCAGCCTCACAGCCTGTCCCACCAACTCAGGCACCAAATACAGATGCTGTGGAAGATTTTCTTCCACAAGTTGACATATGCAGTGCAGGCCACTGCAACTGTGGGAAAATGCCAAATGTACCTTGCTGTCTGGTCTCTTTTTCAACATACTGTGACCCATTGGAAGGTGAAGCTGATGGAGTAGAGGGGGATCACGAGGTTGGATCAGAAAGTGATGAACCGGACAATATTAAAGACAAGAATGCCCTTTGCTTCCAACTGAAGCATTTAGAAAAAAAATATGTTCTGCGTTATTGCCCCCTGGTTAAAGTTCCCAAGTTAGTAAGAGCCCTTAAAAAGGGAGAATTATTAAGCGTAACTCTTGTGGATGCCACAGGGAAAAGACTGTACACTTTTTGCCACAGTGCCCATTTTAAAGAAAGGCAAATGGGAAAAAGATGACACTAACAACAAATATAATCCTTGTATCAACATATCATAATGCTATTTTTTATTATGTAATATTAATAAGAGACACGTTAATTTGAGGTTGCTTTAGTGACTATTCCATATTGATAACAGGCATCTCAGTGTAAAATCATAACTTGAATTCACTTGAAAACCACGGCCTCAACTGATTAGATTTCACAGCAGGGCTCAAAATAATCTGTTTTCAACAGAATAAGATATAACCTGCCGGACATGTTGACTGGTCACACACTTGTTCTTAAAATAAGAAAAGGTCAAATCCTGAAATGTGAATCTTAGGCTATCTTTTAACTCACGTTTTACATCAAAGCGATAGTTGACCAAGTAAGGTTTTCTTTGGTTGGTAATTGTAACCGGACACCATCCAAAAATTATTTTGAGCCCTGGACTGATTGATATACACTAGTCCTGTGAATAGACATGTTCTTGTTGGTAGTTGTAGATTTTAGTTTCATCTCTGTACTCCTGGATACATAATGAGGAGTGAGTTCACACACGAGGTAGCCACGAAATTTCTACCAGCCCAGTTTTTACAATTTGATGTGAATGTCTTTAAAACAATATTTCATCCGTTCACAAGAACATAGGGTAATTATTGTGAACAATTCACTACTCATTACACTTGCAGGAATGATAATAATAATAATAATAATAATAATAATAATAATAACAACAGTTAAGTATCAGTACGTCCATGGTATGGCTCTTCGCCTGATATAAAAGTAAAATGAGGAAATTAACATAAATCTGAATTATAAATTTGTAAAAAGCTAGGTAATAATCAGTAAAATGTAATTATACAATGAATACATACATTATCTAAAACTAGGCAAGAAATCATTCCGCCCTATTCCAGCAGCGCTCCCTCAAAATACATAATGTTTGCTTACTGAAGGATTTAAAATTATCACAACATTTAACATTGGATGGCAGACAATTGAAGAGGGCTGCCGCGCTATACTGAAAAGTGTCCGAGGTGTGGGGAATAACTAGATGTATGGTACTTGATGACCGTAAATTTCTAGCATGTCTTACTTGCTCAAGCTGAAGGTTTCTGGGCCAATCATGAGAGTATACAGCTTTGTGCGCGGCCTTTAGAACGTGCCATTCTCTACGTTCTTTCATAGGCAACCAGCCTAACTTAAGAATAAAGTCAATCTTGTTCACATAGCGTCCAAAAACAAAACTGGCTGCCGCAAACTGGATGGGCTGTAACCTTTTTGAAAGGCAATCAGTAATTGGATAGAAGATTGTATCATTAAAGTCTAGGCGAGATAGAACCAGACATTCAACTAAATGTTTTCTAAGATGGTAGTTTGTAAAGTTCTTGATTTTCCTCAGTGCAGCAAGGACACCATAACAAGATGAGGCGAGATGCTTGACATGATCATCCCACTTCAAGGTGTCAGTCAAGTGAACCCCAAGTAATTTAATACAGTGAACACGCTCGAGGGGTTTATCTCCCACAGATAAATGTATAGGATGTTCAGCCAGAGAATGGTAAGACGACATCTGAGGAGTTGAGAACAAGATACACTTAGCAATTCATTTATGCAATCTCGACAGGTAAGCTCGACCTGCCTTGACTGCAATGTTGGTTTAGTAAAGGTGAGGTATTTGCCTTTTTTTTCTCTCTTCACCAATCATATTATATAAGGCCAATCTTATAGAGGTAGAAAACCATTTCTCATTGTAATTGAGTAGTTGCATCTGATGAAAGTCCCATGCAGTAGGGAAACATTTCATGAACTGTGCACTGGACAAAAAAAATATAACAGTTATTGGAATTCTTGCAACATCTTTATCAGCAACAACCATGCTATTAGTTTTGTACTGTTATCACCTCTGTCATGCCTTGAGGAAAGATTGCATACTACATATACCAATACTTCACCAATTTATGGTCTCTGACATCATTACCCAATCAGAAAAGGGTTGAAATTAATCTGAGCTAATAAGGGGCAACATCAACAACTGGATGGTGAATCCTGTGTCTGATAGTTGTCTGTTTCATAGCGGGTGGGAAACTTCTCCCTGCAGTAAAGATTGCATAGTCTTCTCTTCTATTCATAGTCAACCGGTGTAGTCTGTGGGATTAGCCCTTAATCCTCTTACTTAGTAACCGCGCTCGACTTATATATCCTGATATGATTGTTCAATAGTTCAGTTGACCTTAGGCCTTGCTCATGTAATCTCCTTTAACAATTAAATTGTATAACCTTGAATATATACCTGGCCTCCACTCTTCGTTTCGCCTCGGATAATCGCACATGGTGTCAGAAGTGGGATCCTACAGCAGGAACAAGAAGTAGCGGAAAAGAAATTTGTTTCGCCACTGTATTTCACATCGTGTGAATGAATTCCAACGCTGAAGGTCCAAACGAAGAAAGAATCGAGGAATCAAGCACGCCAAGCACGCCAGTCACGTCACCGCCCACAGCTGCAGAGGCATCGAGTTTAACGGGCTCAATACAGACGAATAACCCACAAAGTGGAAGCGTGAAAATGGCCGCAGCCAGTTTTAATATTCCTCCTCCGGCTAAGTTTGATCCCAAAACAGACGATTGGGACCACTGGATCAAGCGATATGAATTATTTGAAGCAGCTACGGAACGTGATGAGCTGTCAGATAAAGTGGGCATCAATACGCTTATTTACGTAATGGGAAATAATGCCGCCGACATTTATGACAGTTTCAAACTGGTAGGGGAAGATATCTTGTACGCAAATGTCAAACAAAAATTCAAGGATCATTTTAAAGGAAAAGTCACTTTAGTCTTCGAGAGAACACAGTTCGTAAGACGCTTTCAGCAAGACAAAGAATTGGTCCTCACCTTTATAGAAGAACTTCAGAAAAGAGCCGACCTCTGCTCTTTTGGGGACCTTCGTGACCAAATGGTGCACACTCAAATAATAGCTGGTTTGCGAGATTCTAATCTCAGGCGACGATTGATGGCAAATGACAATTTAACTCTGGATCAAGTAATTAAAGAAGTTAAATCCGCCGAAATCACGAAACATCAAGATCAAATTCTTCAAAACAACTCAAGTTCCGCCGACATATCGGAAGTACATGACAGGAAAGTTCCAGAAAACAAACGTCGAAGTCCAAAACCCAAGCATTTTGGAGGTTCTTTGAAAACGAAGCAAAAATCGTGTTACAGATGCGGAGCTCAGCCAGGTCACCCTCCTCAGCATTGCCCAGCCAAAGATGCTACCTGCAACGCGTGCAACAAAAAGGGTCATTATTCCAAGGTCTGCAAATCTTCAAAACGAGTCCATAGGGTTGGTGAAGATTCGGACGAAGATGATATCTCTGTAATGACCGTCAATGAAGTTGTCAACGCAATCGAAACATCAGAGAAATGGCGTACAAATCTATTAATAGGAAACTCCGAAATAAATTTCAAGATTGATACCGGCGCGGATGTCACAGTTATTCCTGAAGAAGTTTTTCGCCAATGCGACTTAGGAAAACTGCACTCCACCTCTAAAAGACTCTTTGGAGCCGATCACAATGGTCTTCGTGTAATGGGAACAGTTCGTGATACTTTATCCCTGGGAGAAATGTGCGTGACGGAAGATATTTATGTTGTCAAAGGTTTAAAGGAGCCTCTTCTGGGACAGCCAGCGATTGAAAAGCTAAATTTATTGGCTAGAATCAATGAAATCCAAAGTCAAAGTTACGAAGAAAGGATTAAAGCGAAATACCCTCAACTGTTCCATGGACTAGGAGAACTTGAGGGAGAATATGAAATCAAGTTGAAGTCACACGCTCAACCGTTTGCAATCATGACCCCAAGACGTATTCCATTACCAATGAAAAGCAAAGTAAAGGAAGAACTTGCTAGAATGGAGAAGCTGGGAGTAATCAGAAAGGTTGACAAGCCTACAAACTGGTGCGCTGGAATGGTCACAGTACCTAAATCAAACGGGAAACTCCGAATATGTGTGGATCTGACAAAGCTAAATGAAAACGTTTGCCGTGAAACGTATCCTCTTCCAAAGATTGACGCCTTGCTAGGAGAGATCGGGGAGTCCACAGTGTTCACAAAAATTGACGCAAATTCCGGTTTTTGGCAGGAGAAGCTAGCAGACAACTCTCAACTCCTGACGTTTCTGACTCCCTTTGGCAGATATTGTTTTCAGCGACTCCCCTTTGGTTTAAAATCAGCACCAGAACGATTCCAAAAGAGAATGCTAAACGAGCTGGAAGGTTTGGAAGGAGTGATTTGCATTATGGATGACATCCTTCTGCATGGAAAGACGCAAAAAGAACACGATGAACGACTTGATGCAGTTTTAACAAGATTGATCAGAGCAAGAATCACCCTGAACCCAGAGAAGTGCGAATTTTCAAGGAAACAATTGAAGTTCGCGGCGATAGTCTCAGCGCTCAAGGAACAGGCCCCGATCCAGACAAGACTGCAGCTATGGAAAAGATGGAGAGACCGCAAAATGTTGCAGAACTACGAAGATTCCTGGGTATGATCAACCACCAACAGAAGTTCATCGAAAACCTATCCGAGAAGACTATGCCTCTTCGCGATCTCCTTTCAAGCAAGAACGAATGGCACCGGGGCCAAGCTCAAGAAGAATCTTTCTCTCGCCTGAAGAAAGAAATGACTCAAGCGCCAGTTCTCGCTCATTACTGCTCCGAGAAAGAAACTATTGTATCTGCCGACGCCTCGTTGTATGGATTAGGAGCAGTCCTCTTACAAGTCCAAGAGGATGACACAAAGAAGCCAATCGCCTACGCTTCACGCTCTATGACGTCTACTGAACAAAGATACGCTCAGATAGAGAAAGAAGCACTCGCAACTACTTGGACTTGCGAAAGTTTTCCGACTTTGTCCTCGGTAAAGAGTTCCTTATCGAAACGGACCACAAGCCGTTGGTGCCGTTACTAGGATCTAAATGTCTCCAGGACTGCCACCACGTATTCAGAGGTTCCGGATGCGACTTATGCGCTACTCGTACCAAATAGTCCATGTACCCGGAAAAGATCTCACCACAGCTGATACCTTATCAAGAGTGCCGCTTCACCGAAGTCTCACGAAAGACGAGAAGCAACTTAATGAAGATTTAAACCTCTATGTCTCACACATAGTAGAATGCCTGCCAACTACAGAACGCCACTTGCAAGAAATACGGCTTCATCAGGATGAAGATGAAGTTTGTTCAAAGCTTAAGCTGTTCTGCAGTGAAGGCAGGCCAGAGAAACATCACCTGAATTGTTCACTCCAACCATACTGGCAGTACAGAGCAGAAATCACTGTTCAGCAGGGAATCCTAATGAAAGACGACAGAGTCATCATTCCCTCAGTGTTAAGGCTCGATGTATTAGACAAGATACACACAGGTCATCAAGGCATCCAGAAATGCCGCGAAAGGGCGAAAAGTGGTGTCTGGTGGCCGAATCTCAGCAAGCAGATAGAAGATCTTGTCAGAGAATGCCCTACTTGCATCAAGACGAAAACTAATTGTGCAGAGCCCATGATTCCTTCACAGTTACCCGAGCGTCCATTCCAGAAAGCAGGAACCGATCTATTTGAATGGAAAGGACAAGAATTCGTCCTCGTGGTAGATTACTTCTCGTGATATTGTGAAATTGGACTACTTCGAAAATCCACCTTTCAAGAAGTGATCAATCACCTAAAAGCGATTTTCGCGCGCCATGGAATTCCAGAAACCGTGATCTCCGATAACGGACCACAGTATTCCTCAGCGGAATTCGCCAAATTTGCAGAAGACTGGGGATTCACACACATTACCAGCAGTCCAAAATACCCCCAAAGCAACGGAGAAGCCGAACGTATGGTGCAAACAACTAAAAACCTCCTTACTAAATCCGACGATCCATATGAAGCACTACTCGCTTACAGAGCTACCCCACTTGAAAACGGATTCAGCCCAGCCGAATTATGCATGGGAAGGCGACTACACACCACCCTTCCAACTACCCCGTCTAAACTAACACCGCAATGGCCTGAGTTAACGAAATTGCGTGAAAAGGAAGCCAAAATTAAGACCGAGCAAACAAAAGATTACAACCGACGATATGCAGTTAAAGAGCTAAGTCATCTGTCACCAGGCGTTCGTGTTTATATCCCTGATCGTAAAGAGAACGCAGTAGTAGTAGCCAAAACACCAGAGCCACGTTCCTATTACCTTGACACTGACAGTAACGCAACGGTTAGAAGAAACAGACGGCAGCTCAATCCAAATCCTAAGGAAGCAAAGTACACAGCAGGAAGCCCTTTACCCGATCCTCCCGAAACTTCTAAGGGTCAGCCACCTGTTCCGGCAGAGAAGAAAGATGCTTTACGGTCTGCTCAAAAGTCTTCCATTCCAGTTCCCGTTCCTGGAAACACTACTCGTTCCGGAAGAAAAGTTAACCCGCCCAAGAGATTAGGTTTTGATTAGGACTGAAAGAACATTTGTTATAAGTGATTCGTTTCGTGATCGAAATACTTGATTTACTCCCTTCCTATCGTTAAAGAACTTTGCACAGAGACATTATTATAGAAGTACCAAAATGTCTAGAAAGGGGGATGTGGGATTAGCCCTTAATCCTCTTACTTAGTAACCGCGCTCGACTTATATATCCTGATATGATTGTTCAATAGTTCAGTTGACCTTAGGCCTTGCTCATGTAATCTCCTTTAACAATTAAATTGTATAACCTTGAATATATACTTGGCCTCCACTCTTCGTTTCGCCTCCGATAATCGCACATAGTCGAAGGGGATGTTTATGTGGCTCTACATCTTCATCAAAGTCTCTTGCAAAATTCCCTGAATAAATATTTGTCAAGAAAATGTTAAAAATTTAAGTTAACAACACACCACAATATTTATCTGCTAACAGTTTATCCCCTTTAATACCCCTGATGCCCTGATTTATCCATGAATGTATCATTAAATCAATAAAAAGGAGGTTTGTAACAGCCATTCACTGTCATCTTGGTTATAACAATAATCCCCTGTACTGACACATCAGCTTTTTAGACAGCATTTTGCAGGGTTTTTTTATTTTACCCTTATTTTGAGACTGAATATAAGTATGAAGAACCTGGAATGACTGATTTTCACTCAATTTACAAAAATTTTAAAGCAAAAGTGTACGTCACAATCAAGGGCCACAGGGCTTTTAGCTCCTTGACTGTGAATATCATTCCTAAAAATCGATGGAAAAGTGCAATAAACCCTTCAACATCATCTGAGGTTCCAGCCCTTGGATGCTTTTTATATCCAATGCTTGCACTTTGACATCTTTTGAGCTCCTTGCTCTCAATATTTGTTGTGACAGCAACAGTCATCTCTCGGGAAAACCCACACATGCCTTTAACAGGTCTAATAGTACAGAGCAGAAAAACAACTTTGATTCATTTATTTTGGGAATACCTATGATGCAAGGATGACAAGTAAAAAAACACACATGCCTTAAAAGGTCTCTTGTCCATTTCCACCCAAGAATTGAGAATACATCTGACAACCATGATTAAATTTGTTTGATGGTCCATTATTAAACCAAATAATACAACTTGGGTTATTCCAATTCTGTTAAAAATTAACAAATGTCCTTCTAAGCATATAAGGTATAAATTCTGAGCCCTTTAGCAACCCTCATCCCTCTATTCCTGAGGCGCTGCATTTGAGACCAGGAATACATATTTTGTGCATTAGGTCGGAGTGCTCTAAATGTTGCTACAAGACCTTCAAAAGAGGGAAGATCTGTGTAAAACCTTATGGTGCTGTTAGGTTTCATTTGCAGCTGCACAAGTAACATTTGCTTTTCGAGAACCGCCTCTAGCTTTTTGATTCTCCTCTGTGCTGCCTCCAGCATTTCCTCTGCAGATACTTCAGGAACAACGAAGTAAATGTAGTCATGACCATTTAAAGTGGGTGTGTAACTAATTTCAGACAACTCTTCAACAATTTCGAGTTGGCTATCAGATGAGACTTCTGATTGGACCTCCATGGTGTCATCTCTGCTAAACCAATCACTTTCTTCATGGCTCGAGGTTGATACTAGCAATTGACAAAAGAAAAAGACGGCCCTTCCTTATAGCTCTAAAAAAAACTATATAAATTTCCAGTGATTTCCCTGTAGCACAAGCAGGCGGTGACTTGTCAAACTGCATGTGTTGAAACTGGCGTTCTTTAGGAGACTTTCTCTGCTTGAAGAAGTCACCCAGTTGAAAATGCTTGGAACTGCATTCTTCTCAACTGCTTGAAATGCGCAGAGCAAACTCTCGTGCTCTCAGTTATCTGAAATCAAACGGGAATTATTAAGGGTGCGTTTGATTGACACTATTCCGGAATAAGAATAATAGGAATAAACCCGAACAACCGTTCGATTGAGACGCTATTCCAATTCCGGAATACATGGAATGTATTCCAAACATTCTGCTCCAGAGAGCAGAATACTTGGAATAATCCGGAATAATGACGTCATGCTTCGCGTTTTTTTTCAAATCAACAAACAAAATGGCTTCCGCTGCGTGCGAGCAAAACAAAATTTTACTCAAAAAAGGATACTCCAGGAGTCGGGAAGAGACCCTTCTCCTCATTTCCTTGTATGAAGAAAAGAAAGAGATGTTCCAAAATGTTAACTACAAGAAGAAACAAGTCTGGGAAGTGATTGTGGCGATAATGCAAGCGGAGAGTGTCGAGAGTGGTCGAAATATTTCGCCGCGGGCTGACCAGTGCGAAGGCAAATGGAAAGCTCTCACCCTTGGCTTTCGCAAATGCAAAGATCATAACAGTCAAACTGGCAACGAAAGAAGAGAATGTCCATTTTATAAGGAGCTATCAGAAGTGTATGGCTACTGGCCTAATGTTAGGCCATATGCCACGGCAAGCAGCTCAGGGCAAGGCGACTCCTTAAGGTGTCCTGAGAACGATTCTGCGAAGTCAGAGAAGTCAAGCGACGATGATGTCAAGGAAAGAACACCTGAAACAAGCACAGCTACGAAGAAACGTAAGACAGTGGCAAGCAGCTCTACGACGCGACAGGCTCTGGTGGACGAAACGAATGTCTTGCATGGTTTAAGGACTATGCAGAGCAGAAACGTGTCGAGCAGGAGGCTCAGCGAGAAAAGGCTGAAAAACACCACAGAGATAAAATGGAGCTGCTCTCTGGCATCTTGGGTGTCCTAAAGGATTTAAACAAATGAATTCCAGCTCTTGAAACTGGCTTTTACTTTGCCCGTCAATTTTTGAACAACATATTACTGCATATGGACTATAAAGTTGCAAATGTTCAACAAGTTACTTTTATCTGCTGAAATCTTTTAACAGACATTTTAAAGTATTATTTCAAAACCAAGGATATTTATTATATGTTATTTATATATTTGAAGTGAAACAGTTTATAAAGTTCATGTTAATGCAAGATATAAAATGATTTTATACTACTTATTATTAAAAGACAATTTTTAAAATTTGTGGCAGATGTTATGGAGTATTTCATAGAAAGGGAATGGCTTTATCTGATGTGCTGGGTAATTACAACATACTCTGAAAATTCTGCATAACACAGTTATAAATTTTGTTTAGAAATGCTGCTAGCTGACAGACTACATGTTGATCATGATTGGTATAAACATCCAAGTAACAAGTAATGTTACTACATGTGCCCATAGGGGTTTTTTCCTGAAAGCTAATACAGTTTTTTTTTCTTAAATTCCCATTTTGCTTGAGTTTACTGCTCAACATTGAATTTAAGAACACTGAACAGTTCTTGGCATAGGAACACAGTTCATTGAACTTTGTTTTAGAGCAGATTTGGGCTGGTTGAATTTGTGCGGGAAGGACAGTGTGCAAACATAATATATAATATAGCTTCAAAGGGGAGTATGGCTATAAAGCAGCTGAGAGCATGATGTAGGTGTGGCAATAAACTTATAATTACCATAATACGGTGGCATCAATAATTGTGGCAAGAGTAAATGACAAATCTGAGGAAGCCTGTACTACAGGAGCAAACAAATGTTCATACAAGGTGACTTTGTAGATTCTTTCTGATGAAAGATATTGTTCCCTTCATTGTCATATTATGGTGCAGGGCAGTTTGAATAAGTGAATGTTATTTTCCAGAAAATGGAGACATCTTCTGGATGGATGATTCAAGCTGTTCAAAGAAACACAATTTTTTGACTGGCTAGTAAGCAGGATTTGTACAATAACAGGTAAATGCAAATTTGATTTCTCACCCCTTATAATTATTTTGGCTTTTTTAGCATTATAAGGGGTTGGTGCAAATGGCAATCATTACATATATTACAGGGACATTTATTACATTTGTAGAAGCCCCCTCCCCCCTCCACCTGTTATAATAAAACAAGAATGAAATTACAATTGTGGTCTTAAACTACTGTCTGGGTAAAATACACTAAAAGTCCAAGCTTCCGTGTCAGTTTAAAAAGGATGAGCTCATCGTATCACATAATCGTGCGGTCCGGGAAAAGATAAGCTAACAAATAATAGAAAAGCTATATAGGTGGGTGAATCATTTTTGCAGCTGTCCCCAGAGGAGGAGCTAGAAGTCCGCAGTTGTCCAGCTGCAATAGAGACGGAAGAAAGGAAGAAAGAATTAAAAAAGAAGGAAAAAGAACTGAAGGAAAAGGAAGAAAAATTGGTGCAAAAAGCCACAGAAATTAGAAATGCCACCATAGAAGCCAAGCGGGTGGCTGCCCAGCTACAACTAATGGCGGGGCAGCTTGGCCGCTTGGCCAACCAAATTTTGGCAGAAACCAAAAAATGGAAAGAAATATAAAAAGAGATTCAAACAGCAGCATGACCTTTGTTAAAATTTATTATGCAAATCAAGTTTTCTAGTACAAATTGTTATTGGTAAGGGAATGGCATGCGAAGTCCTTATTAGTTGTGTCCAGAGGCGAACCTGAATATGTAGCAAATAAACTTATTTCTCGCATCCTGTAGAATCTTTTCCTTTTCCACCGTATCCACACCTATGTCTCCATCCATCGCTTTCCTATATTACACCACTATCTCTGTGAAATTTATCACCCATACTGGTTCTGTACAGGCTTCCAATTGGCAGGCACCCCCTCCACCCGACACAGCAAACATTCTTCACCACCATGCACTAGTATCAGTCCTCACCATCCACAGAACCTTCTCGCTCAAGGAAACACTTTATTTTGCAACCTATCAGATAAATTATAAAAAAAGATATTTATAGACATACAAAAATCCAGGTATAGAAAATAAATAAACATAGACAATATAACCCCGAATTACATGTTAATATCTCTAAAAATATCGATACTATTATCAGTATAATCCCATATCGCGTATTCAGCATCTCTTAAATTAAATGTTTCCACACCAACTCCCTAAACTACACCACAAACTAATCCCGCCCCCTCCCCTCCCCCACTAACAAAAGAATATACAGCCCCTTATTTTTACAACTTTAAAACCTCAGGTGCATTAACAAAGTAATTTAAATACAAATTTCTCTTCTGGAATCAATAACCCGTAACTAAATGAGAACCCATCAACCTATATACAAATGTAGACCTATTCTCGGACCAATAACCAATAACTAAATGAGAATTTGTTAATCTATCCGCAAAAAGCCATCTACAATAAACCATAACAATGACTGAGCGTTGAGGAATATAATTTATCAGTATAGACAGTAAAACAAGGAGGCTAAATTATTGGGCTGCCTGTGTTCGTGGGATGACTACGGCTTTGCCAAGACACGCCTTCTGAGATTTTGCCACAAAGCTATGTTGGGTGGAGAATGAAAGTAAGCAAGCTGGAGGATGAGACAATGCTAAGCAAGCCCAAAAGATTTCAAAGGATGAACAATGTCACCTGACATACCTGTCAATAACGTACAGTCCGATTATGCATAAAATAAAAAAAATATGCTAAAAAAGGGGCCGGCGCCCCGCACTCCCAGTCCCGATGGACCCCCTCCTTAATATTAACTAAATAAACAAACATTGTTGCTTGTATCAGTTTCTGAACTCATGTAGTAGTTATTGAACTTTGTTGTCGTTCTTGAACTAAAGTGTCTTTATTGAACTACAAAAAAGAAAACCCGCTAAATAATGGCCGGTCCCTAATATATATAAATTACTATTACAGGTGGAGCAGACAAGAAGTCAAGTGTAAGGAAAATTTTCAACCATCACCAGATAGTAGATTTTTTACAACAGCAACAGAACTTAACAGTAATTCTGCATGAGCTCATTACGCTTGGCAACTGCATGACAACCTGGAGTCAAGATATTTTCAAAACCATTAACTTCCTCTTCTATATCACCCATAAAGTCTTCCCATTGATCACCGCTGTCAAGGCATACATTATGTAAGGTGCATGCAGCAATTATTACTGTTGGAATATCCTGGATTCGTAACATGTCCAGGTATTTCAGTCTGCGAAATCTTCCCTTTAGCAAGGAAAAGGCCGTTTCAATAACCATTCTTGTAGATGAATGGATGAAATTGAATCTCAGCTGCTGAGGTGTTAAATTGCCACGATCTTTAAAGGGTGTTATCATCCAGGTCTCCAAAGTGTATGCGGAATCCCCCAGGAGGTAGGAATCATCTTGGAATTTGTCATTGACAGTTTTATAGAAATCTGAATTTTTAAAAACTCTTTTGAGTCATGCACACTACCGGGCCAACCAGCATAACAGTCGAGAAAGCGCATTTCATCGTCGCAGATGGCAGTCAAGTTGACTGAGTGAAAATTTTTTCTGTTTATGTAATTCTCGGGACACTCCTGCGGTGCTTTTACAGGAATATGCGATCCATCAATAGCACCTCTTATGCCGGGCAGTCCTTTGTGCTTACGAAAACCTTCCATGATCACCTGAGCTCTTGCCTGGTTCGGCCACACAATAACCTGGCCAGTGATGTTATTTTTCAGCGCTTTGCAAACTCTGTTGACACACGTAAATACTGAGCTCTTCGTTACATTGAATCTGTCTGATATTGATCTTATTGATTCTTGATTTCCAAGAAACCACAATGTAATCAACAAGTGCTTCTCAACACTTATCGGCTCTCTACCTCCGTGCTGCGGGCCAGTAGGAAGCTCTGGACAGTTTCCAAGTTCTACAACAAGCTGTTCAAATGTGTCCGCCGAAATGCGAAAATGGCTGCGAAACTCTGACAAATTATAATTGGGAACAACAGTTTCCGCATAACCTTCGATGCGAACCGCTTGACGCCGCTCTGACAACAAGTTATTTGCATAAAACAGGGGCAGAAACTCTTCTAAGACATCTTCTTCCTCTTGTACAGATTCCTCCTCGAGAAATTCTTCAACAAAAGTTGCAAAACCTGCAACAATGACCTTCAATGTCGCCGCCATGTTGCTGTTCACGATGTTACGGAAATTTGTATTTTCCTTCGGAAAACAGCTGTCTGCGTGTTATGTCGCGGGCATTATTCCAGAAACGGAATAATCGTTTTATTGACGAAAGGATGGAATGGCTATTCTGGAATAATCCGGAATGTATTCTTATTCCGGAATAGGGTCAGTCGAACGCACCCTAAAAAAGCATTTCATGAGTGCCGTACTAAAACAACGGATTACTTACAGAAAGGACACAGATGCAATTCAATTCAATAACTTACCTTGAAATTCTTGCCGACATCTCGCCGAATTTTATAAATCCATTGCTTTCTCAATGCTTTATCTTTCGGAAATTCTGTGATGTCAAAACAAAATGACTGCCCCGTGATTAAAGCGAATATCTCTGTTTCTTTCTTTTCTGATGAGCTTCAAGCAGTTAAGTATGATAGTCGTAGTCTCTTAATAAAATCATGGGCATATCCAACTTTAATAACACGAAGTGTTGAAGATTTTAAACTTAGCTTATTTCTTGTGTGAACCACAACTATGATTGTTACTGGGCTGATCACCCGGTTAGAATTCAGATGAAAACCTTGAGAACCTTGAAAACGAAGAAAAGTGTTTTTGAGGACCTTACATCATTTTTGTACCGCACCGTATGTTCTGGCACATTCTATGTCATGTACAATTAAACCTGGATTTAGAGATTTTCGTTTATGCTTTCCTGTATAGTTCTATTCCTCTATGAAACACTGAAAGACAAATTCTTTCAGCCATGGAGGAGATAACGGAAGAGTCGTTTCCTGACAAAAAGATGACAGCTCACTTCAAAGACCCTGAAGCTGCAAAACGTTGTGTTCTGAACAAAATCAAATTCTGAGAGGTACGTCAAACGGTAATTTAGATGGCCCTCATAAATATGAATTTGATTGGAAAAAATCTATTTGAGTTGACCTGTGTACCGTTTGGCATGTTATTTTGCGCAAAACGTTCGTGACGATGGCAAAAGACTGGTATAAATACAGTTAAAGACTCAGGTAAGGAGATGATGTGTTTCTGCATAGAGTGCATAGTGGCTCATCACTGTTTTGTTTTTTTGAAACTCACTCATTTTTACCTACCAAACTGCTACTACAGTACTGTTTAACCTATTTAGTCCTAGGAATTTTGCTGAAAAATACTTTTTAAGGGTAGTCAAGCCATTTTCTGGTCAGAGTCTGGCTACAAAAAGCAAAAGGTGACCGGAACTCTGTTTATTCATTGATCACTTTGCATCTCTTTCTGTCACATGCAAAACATAGGCTGTTGAAGTTTAAGCAAATGCACGGAGAGCAAAACCTCAAGGCAGATTTCTGGTCTAAAAAATGGCACAAAAGTCTCCAAAGTTTACTTGCTTCCCTCCTCTCTTTCTCTTTTTTTTACTTTTCTTGTCCCCTTTTTGCTGAGAATTGACAGCATACGCTTCATTGTGGTTTGATAATATTACCGCCCTGCACAGAGGACATCAGAAGAATAGTGAGGCCTAGGGACTAGGCAACTTTACCCCCACGTTATTAATTGTTTAGAACTTCTCAATGTTATCAATTTTGAGACTTGGGGAGACGTGTAGCTGCCATAATGTTCAATCTTGAAGCAGCCATACGAACTGGTGTGACCACAGCATCTCGCACAAGTGAAGCTTGCAGGTAACCTTTAGTTAGATCTAAAATCATAAGTGATAAACAGTCAACATTTTTGTCTACAGATTTCGATAGGCACCTCTACTAGTTTTAAACCAGTAGATTCTATCACCTTTCTCATGCCTTAGTGTTTTGCTTCAGTTACTATGTTACTTACACATATGTTAGTAATGTTATTTAGTTTCCACGCTAAAGGTCAGTGTTAAGTCCAAGCCAAACAGTTGGCAACATGTTGGATGCATTATCGTCCAACATTTGTAGTATCTAAATGTAATCATTTAGCCACTTCTTTGAACACTATGCAACATCATCCAACAATGTCAGATGATGTTACAACCGTTTGGCTAGACCTTCAGCTTACTTTGTTCCCTATTTCACTTATCATATCTGGGGGAATTATCTTGAAATATAAACCTTAAAACCGTCTTTTTTTCATGTTATTTTCCAGATTTTTAGATGGAATAGGATATTTGGCAGCAGTGCACTAACAGCCCCAGTAGAAGAGATTGATTTCCGTCCTGGGAAAAAAGGAGAGTTTGTTCCAAGGGTTACAGCTCAGAGACGATGGTACACCACTTGCTTGTATAAAAGCAGGCCCAAATTATAATGATACATATAAGGGCTTGATAGAGGAACTGCAAGAGATCTGTCCAGATGCTTGCACTTGTAAATCAATTCCTAAGTTGGACTCAGAAGAAAGAAACACTGCAGACAGTGACCATAAAGGTAAGGGTAAGCCATTCTTCACTGTTTATTGTGTTGAATAAGAGAGAGGTAGTTTTAACAATTGCAGTGAGTCCAACATAA
>NC_133203.1:16929962-16992462 GCF_958299795.1 Porites lutea
GGGGCTTCATGTTCCATTAACTACATTTACCATCTGGTAAATGTCTTATTAATGTCACTATTCCGCTTAAGATACGCTTGAAAAGGTAACACAACTAAATAGCGCACGCAGGCAAATAAGACAATTACTACAAGATGGCGTAATAAGGGGGGGACACAGCCCTGTGGCAGGTTCTAGCGACTTCAGGTTATGCGCACAGCAAAAACACAAGCCTCACTTATCGCCCCACTACCGTGGGGTAGGACAAGAGTATTGGCAGAGCCTTTCTTATCTCCCCAGCGCCGCACGGGCTGGATCGGACAAGATTAAGGCAAATGAATAAGATGGCAAGACACAAGCAATGCCAAAAGCTTGGGGGAAGTCGCAACGCAGACTTAACCGCCACAGATGCATGAAATGCATCCCCCCAAGCAACCCAAACGAAGTCTAAATAAAGTCCCCTGACACACTAGCCATTTGGGGAACAGCAGAGAGCACGACAGCTTTAGGAGTATGAATATACATTTGGGAACAGAACAACAACCAGCGATCTTGAACACATTTATAAAGCAGTCTGGTAAGCCCGCAGCTGCAGCAGTAGACGCTGTGCCTATGTAAAAACTATGGCCTTTAAAACTTATGTATGGGAGTTCCGCGTGGCAAGCAGGGACCCGAAGTAGTTAAGTGACAAAGGGCTGCATAAGTGCCCAACCTGACTGAAAGTAAAACAGTGCCCAAACCGAGGCTGGGCAAGCATAAAATAACGTTGTATCAATGGAAAAAAAAAAAAGGCACAGTAAAGACCACAAGCTATTATGAGAGATTGTCCATTCTAAAACTGCCAGTTTGATTGACGTAAGCCTAAGACGCACTTGCTGCGGGCGAGCCAGACTTGGGGAGAAAGTCACGCAAACGGTGCAGAGGTTAAACTGAGAATTAAAACTACAAGCCCCAGGGACATTAACTTTCTACAACGAGGAATGCGAAATAGACTAGCGTGAATGCGGCCCAGATCATGGAAAAAATATACTGGACACTTGATCAGCTTTCCAGGACAGAACACAATAGTCATTATTACTAAGCGCAAATTAAACCTTGCTTAGGCCTGTGATGGGCTGGCACTGATTTGAGGTGTATCTGCCTGATACGAAAACCCTAAAAACCCCTTGGGGAAAAAAAAAGGGAACGTATTCTCCCACAAATGCAGGTACATAACCCCTAGAGAATGGGGCAACCAGTGCCAGCAAAATTCAAGTCAGATAATTTGTAAATGGATTTCATAAAGTGCAAAGTCCATGATGTAGAAGGGAACAGGTGCCAAGGCAGCAACAGAAACTCTTGCAATGCAGACGGCAGGCGAACTCCGACATCACACTTCTTGGTGGCAAAGAGAACGAGTGACACAACATCCCACATGGCCAGTGGAGGCAGGAGGTACGTAGGACATGGACACTACGTCACCCAGAGAGTCAAACCTCGCGGTTGGATGCAGTGGTACAGCAGTGCAGGCATACAAGGACAAAACAAAAGCACAGAGTTAAACTGAGAAGGGATCAGAATAATTAGATCACCTAATAACCAAAAAAGGCAGGAGTTTTTGTTTTTTGTTAATTTTTTATTTTAAATATGAAAGGAACTGATGAGTAAAAAGTCGGCTATGACTGATAACGCCTGGTGATCGAATTGGGTTATCAACGAATTGACCACTGATAGATGGCCACAAAAACTTCCCAGCAAAGCCAGATTGGACAAGAGTGGCACTATATAATAATATTATAAGGTAAGGGGGTACTAACACCCCTACAATTCAGGCCATATCTCTTGCGATAGCTGCTCTTTAGTTGTGGTATTCCAATGGTATTTGCACTTTACCCGTCAAAAACAGGTTGGGACCTAATTACGAGGTAAAAATTTGTATACGCGCTGGAAGTAAAGTTAGATTTGCTAGTTGGAATTGAAGTTAACTGTAGCTGCAAACATCATTATGCAAGTTGTACATGTGAGCAGGAATACGGTTGTGCCAATATGGCCATGTAGATAACAGCTGAATAGTCATACCCCCAGGGAAATATAATAATTACAGAAGCCATTTAGGTGAGAGAAAAAAAAAAAAAAAAAAAAGATGGCATGGCATGCTCTGTATGGTTACACCAGCAGAAATAACTCTAGAGCTTCTTTGTTAGGGTATGCTAACTAAGGTAAGAGGGGCATGTACGTAGAACCAGAGACATAACACCAGGGGACACCAACTGATCCCAGTGAAACTGAGAATGAAGGTATACTAGCAATAAGCAGAACAAATATGGAAGAAACTATGAAATTATGGGGCTAACATATCACTGCATATAATATTATAGAATAAGCTTTGTACACGCATTCATAAATGACCCTGGCTAACGTAACCCAGAAAAAAAATCCAGGGATACCATGGACTGGCATGACTTAGAATGTAACAGGGTTTGACCAGTGTGCCCAGCCCAAAGGCACGGGGAGAATGGAGGATAACACCGACAAAAATCAGCCCTGTACCAGATATGATCGCTTACCTATAGCGGGAAAAGGTAACATGGCTGAAAGGCCGGAAACGGCTTTGCACACCCATGCAAATGAATTAAATGGAGTAGATACTAGTATGGCTGAAAATTAACCACTGCCCTACCTTGAACTAAAATGACAAGAAAAACTGCGAGAGCTAATAGAAAGAACGGTTAAAGACCGGCCTACAATTGCCTGTTTGATGCTGCAAAATAGTGATTACATAGAGAACCGCAGATATAAAAGGATGGGCAAGGGTATGCTACATAACTTCTCCCCATAAGAAACTAGCTTACCGTGTAAATAACGCTAAGGGAAGGTAGCAAGATTAATAAACGATGGCATCAAAGCTGAACACCTCAATCATCGCTAAAATATTTATATTTAGTACTTAGAACTGCCACACTTGCCAAGGAACGGTATCCAGCGATAAAAGGGTTCCAGTGGAAATTTAGCTATAAGAACATCCGGTCAGAACCATGTCCATGAAAAAATATATATATATATATATACATACTAGGTTACAGTGTATTTTAGTATTGAACGGCGGGGAAGAGTAACGTAATCTTGCCATGATGATATTTATATGCAGGTGAACTATTTGCCAACATGGAATTTGAAACCACGTATTAACAAAATACATGCAGTGAATTTGTACGCCCGTCCCAAAGGAAAAAGGCGACCTCTGAAACCGAGATGATTGGAGCTTCGTCGGACTTTTAAAAATATTAAAATGGAAATAAATAGTAGAATCGAACAATGTGGGAACTGAGCCACGCGAGAATGGCAGCGAGACGCGGAGGACTGGGGAGAAAACCCTCAAACCCAGGCCTAAAGAATGTGTAACGTTTGCGTAATTATTGTAACGCAATGCGTACAGGAGATCGAAACAGCAGGGAACTGTATAAGGAATGCGACAAAGGAAAAAAAACAACCCCTTTACAGATCACAAGCCTGATGCAAACAATAAGGGGAGGAAGGGGCATACCGGCAAAACGGAATAAATGGAGAAAAGAATGAGATAAAGAAAAGCACTGTACCTGAAAAACAGCGGCACCCCAAACGGCGCTTGGCGTACGGTAGACGTAGGAAGCAGGCGACGACACAACGACAGGACTGCACCAAGCGATAAAAAAGGCTTCCAGCGGAAAGTTTAGCTGAAGAACAGCGGCCCCCAAAAGGGGGTAGACATAGAAAGCAGGCGGCGACAGAGTGATCTGGGCGATGAGAAGGATCTGAGGGATCTGGCCATGGAGATTGGTTGCCAATCCAGTTGTGGCCTTCCATGAGTTCCAGAAGATATATAGATATATTTTTTAACGATCCGTCACGGGAGCCTTATCAAACCGTAAGCACTGTGTACCCGCTCAAAAAGACAGTAAAGAGCGTGGTGCCAAAAATGGAGAGGTCACGTACGACGAACTGGATTTTTGGGCTGACTGAAAACTGACCGAGCGAATGGAGAGACGGTAGAATGCGCGATGGCCGATCACGGTAGCAGGGTAAAGAGTTTCGCGAATGTTTGTGAAGACTCAGCTGGGGATCTGCGTAGAGCGTCGGTGAAAGCCAGAACAAACCAACGTGTAGCACGTGTACGGGGTCGAGGATCCAGGAAAGGTGCAGATGTACTTCGCGACTGAAGGACAAACCGACGACAAATGGCAGCTAAGCCGGTTAAGCGAAGGAAGAAATTAATCGAAGAGGACTTGTAACTTTAGGCATCTGAAGGGGATGATGCATTGTAGCCGCCGCAAATTGTACACAGGTTAACTAACTGTAAATGACCCGGCATAACAAAATTACTGTAACTGTTTGCTTTCGTGCAAGCTAGGCGAATAATGACCAGGTGTGAAATAGCAGAACTTTATAGCTAGACAGTGTCTCAAATCTCGACCAATGAATACAGTTGTACCATAAGCTACCTAGTCTTATCATGATTAAAGTCTAGCCATGAATAGGGCCTTGAAAACAGGGACCAATGTGCGCGATGCTAAGAAAAATATGATGACAAACATACGACAAATTAGTCAGGTTCCAACCACGAACAGTTTGTTTGTATCTTAAAATTAGCGTGCTTTCGTTCATAAATAAGGCTTTGTTGATCGAACAGAGCATACATTGGGGCAGGCTACCTTAGCCTACCCCCCCCCCCCCTGGGGCTTCATGTTCCATTAACTACATTTACCATCTGGTAAATGTCTTATTTAAAGATTTTAAACTGTTTTTATGGTCATGATTACATTGCAGCAGTTCAAGTGAGACTGACACAAAATCAACAAAACACAGGTGCCACAAACCTTTGTTGGCGTATTGCTTCTGCAGAGCCTACAGATTACCTTTGTCATATCCAAGTGTTCCTTTGTTTTGGGCCCTTCCTACAGTTGATAAGAACCAAAATATTCCCACACTTTTGACCTGGCATTTCCAGGATAACGACAGATCTCCAACTCGGCCATTTCAGCCACCATGTTGGACTCGTCAGCAACATGTAACTGAGACAGATCTGAGAGAGGATCCTAAGAATAAATTTGAGGCGACATTTTGCTGCGATGTGGTTTCAAATGTTAACTAAAGATATTTTCTGGAACTGTTGGTGAACTGGCCTCAAAGATAAGTAGCACAATCACCCCTCCCATTTAATGGTCAGCCAGGTTTACGAGCGAATATATCGCGCTAGTTGCAAAGAAACACTGTAAGATTTTGAAATATTTGGGGGAAATGGCAGTTCTTTCAAATGAACTAATCAATTTTCTGATGGTTCAAACTAAAGCCTATGAAAAATGGAACTACTTGTTCTAAAATGTGCTAATTTGGCATGTAACGCGTTACAGAAATGTGCACCTATGTGCGCATTCACAAGCTTAACGTGCCTTGTTAAACCACAAAGCAGTCCCAAAACAAAGAAATCAATAAAGCAATAACTAAAAACATAACTGGTGAAGTTTGAGGGGAATTACTTTATTATAAGGATAAAAAACATGAGATTACTATTTCTGTTCCCCATATAACGCACCCGCTCAGTCGTTTTACCTCTACAAGGTTTTTCAGGATTTGTCACTTTCTAAAATCACAATATGAACTAAAACCCTGGGGCCGTAATGGGCTTTACTCAAGCTAACTTTATCTGTTAACACATTTTATCTTTCCACAAAAGAGTTAATTGCAACGACAGCTCAGAATATTAAACGGGTCTTTTGATATCAACTCTTGATAAACCTGACATCAAACAGACAACACACTGTTGCGCTTATATCGATCTGTCTTTGTTCCGAATTGTAGCCCTTTTGACATCATAAAACGCGAGATATTCTTCACTGAATAAAACTGAAACACTTTCTGGTAAAATTGCTGTGCTCACAAAGCGTAACAAAGGAACAACAAGCGTGTAGGGTCATGTAAACCATTTCTAACCGGCCATGGATCTTGGCAAATTCGGCGGACTTGACTCTCTTCTCTTCCCCAAAGAATCACACGTGTTTAATGTCAATACAAGGGGTGGACGTGTGGCAGATTCAGGGCCTTTGTATTACACAACCTGACGAAAACATGACATTTTCTTCTTCCAAGTACGTGCGTGTGTTCATCCAAACGATCAAGGAATGCAGCATGGAGAGCCAATATCACGGTCTTTCATGTAAAAAAATTGTGGAGCTAAGGAGAAAAGCAGAAAAGAAAGAAAAAAATAGGGTATATTGATTGAAAAAACTAAAGAAAAACGAAGAGAAAGCCGAGAATCTGACTCATGTCCGCAAACACATGGCTCATTTACCATAAAGAAAGCCCAGAAAGGAAGCAAAGCAAAAGAGATCAGAGAAAAAAGATGTGCAGCCAAAGAAGAAAGACGAAAATAAGAGAACAGACAAGAGAACGAGTGAGAAGACACCGTGAAGAGGAAAAGAGAGCAATTTCTTGACAACAGACGAATCACCTGGATTTCAAAACAGAACCTCAAAAAAATGCGGACCTGATGAAGTGTGACACGCGTTTCCGGCCACACCAAGAAAAAAAGCACAGATATAACAAACTGTGATACAGAGTCCAAGGACCAGGAAAATTTTGGAAGAGGAAGGATTAGTTAAGACACCATAAGAGGAAAATGAAACAAAGGCTTCAAAAGCGCTAGCAGAAGATATTAAGGAAGGAATCCAACATGTTAAGCAATCTGGGTCTAACCAAAATCGTGCTGCTTTTCAAGCCTTCAAATCTCTTGCTTTTGGGAGTAATGTGAAGAAATCAAGAGCAAAAAAGTGTTTGTCTTAACTGGTAAACCTTAATACAAAAAGCATCGATCACGCAATTAGACGTAGAGAAAAGATACTAAAGGGAGAAATCTTAAGCTTGATCCGCACAAAAAGAAAGATTCGGCACGACATGTTGAGCGAAAAAGATGCCAAAGTTGTCTATGACTACTGCAGTATTGTTGCTTGCTGTCCAACAGGCGACAAAAAAGACACGTTAAAAAAGCGAGTTGGCAAAAAGGAATACCTGCACCACGCCGGCCATGTGCTTGAGAAGACACAGACTGAGGCATATTTAGAATTTTGCAACTTGCATCCAGAGATAAATTCAAACAGAGAAAGTTTGAAAATGTCAAGCCTTTTTATGTCAAGCAGGCCAGAGAGCGAGATCGGAGGTCATGCTTGTGTCGTAAGCATGTGGAAACAAAAATCGTTTTCACCGACTGCATGAAGTGTAGGAAGTTTTTGATAGCAGATGACCACCAGTCGCCACCAATTCCCAAAACACTGAACGAGGCAGTTGAGATGACTCTATGTGCAAAAGAAGAAGGAAGAGGCTACCACAATCTGAAATGTATTGAAAGAATGTGTGAAGATTGTGGTGTTGACAAATTTCCTCTTTTACCGGAGAAGTCAAGTGATAATGGCCTAGTTACGTGGTCGCGCTACGAGTATGTACCTACGGGGAAATATCTACCAGACGGCACAGAGAAGAAGAAGATAACACTTGTGCAGAAGGAGACACCACCATCGCAGCCGTTCAAGTATATTACTGATCTTCTTGCTGGATATCCAAGTCATATCTTCATGGTACGGTGGCAAAAGGATCAGCTAGATAGTGTAGTAAATAATTTGCCGCAGGGACACGTGGTATGCATTCATGATTACTCTGAGGGTTACACCTGCAAAAGGCAAGAGGAGACAAAGTGAGTACTTTGACATCAACAAAGTCTCTCTTCATGTTTCTACCTTGTACCGCCATGCTGTAGAGGCAGTGGATGGTGCAAGCAGCAGTGAGGAGGGGCCCAATACAATCAAGGTACACATATTTGTCATCTCAGATGATCCAATACAAGACCACGACAGTGTTCACAAAGTGCAGGAGCTGATTCATGGCTATCTTCAGAATGATCTAGGCTATCAGGTGGGGAAGCTTCATGAGTTCACTGATGGCTGTGCTGCACAGTACAAGTCAAGACACTGTGTAGGCGATCTATCATGTTCTCTTATGGATTTTGGCTACCACACATAGTGCTCCTACTTTGAAACCTCGCCTGCCAAGGGAGAACAAGACGCAGCTGGGTCTCATGTGAACGAGAGGGTGAGCCAGGCTGTTTTACAAAGAATGGCCAGAATCACAAATGCAGAGAGTATGTACAAGTATCCTGTTGAAAATTTCACCCTTCCAGTGGCATCCAGCTTTGACTCACGAACAAAAGCAGTGGAACTCAAACGTTGGGTCATTTTGTTCCCAGTCAGGGAGAAGGGGTTGTAGATAGAAACAGACCTGGAAGGCAATTCAGGTCAGTCCCAGGAATAAAAAAATGGCACTGTGTTAAGAGCTTACCACAACTAGAGAAGGTCTTAACCAGACATCGCTCTTGTTACTGCACTGATTGTATACTAGATGAGGATCAATGCAGGAACATGGAGTGGGTTGATGACTGGAAGGAAGTAGAAATCAAAAGGGAAGCTTCCCCAGTCACCACCAGGCAGTCCACAGCCACATCAGCTCTGGATAATGACACCATGGCACACATGGCTGATCTTGCAGCCAAAGGTAGCACTGTGGCCATAGCAGCTTTTGAGGATCCTGCTTATGATTTCTACCTCCTAAAAGTCACTTCCAATGGTGTGGAAGAGCTAGAGGAGCCTATGACTGATGACTATTCCTGCCAATACCCTAGTGGCAGTGCATTTCTCAAAGGTCACTTCTTTTTAGGGGAAAATCTTCAAGATATGACCTGCACTCTTGACACTAAAGGTCTAGCTGTAGTTTATGCGGGACAGTATGTGCTATATGTACAGATATTTCTGTGAAGAAAAAAATCGAAAGAAGCCCATCTACAAGCTGTCTATGCAGCAACATGAAGAGATCATTGGATCAATGTAAATCTTGTACATATTTGTTTACCATGGTGAAAAAAAAAATAAACGATTTTGTTAAAACCTGTAAATTTGTGTAACTGGCCACGCCCACAAGGTATTATAGGTAATTAAACATTGTATTTTATCTCTTCTCAAATTGCAATTAATTAAAAATATAAAATGCTATTGCCATCTAAGACTAAAATGCATTGAATAAAGCAATAAAGACAAACTTCCCGATGATTTTGATTTTTGACCCTGTGTTGCACAAATGGGAGGGGTGATTGTGCTACTCATTACAGTGCACTGTGCATACCCTCACTAATGGTCCAAGCACAGCTCTGACCAAACTTCTGCAATGTTCCAACACTTACGCAGCTGCGAGGCATTTATGTTTTTTTTTTGTCTTCTCTGAACAATTTACTTGGCTGTTTTAACAACAAAGCCAATGTACTGTATGCAACAATAACTATAACCAATTATGTTTTCTGGAATCTTTATTAATTAAGAGGCACATATCTCACCTTAACTATGGCATTAAAGCTGCCAAAGAGCTTGTATTGTTTTAGCTTTAAGTTTAATTTGACTTTCAGCATTTTTGTTATACTTTCCTCCACATTCTTGTCACAATTATGTGTTTGTTCATATTCAGTCACACCTTTCTGGCTAGCTCTCTTTATCAGTTCAGCGCTTTTCCATCTTGTATTTCATGTTTGATAATAGTCTTGAAATAAGAAGCGAAATACTACACTTATTTATTTTGCGTCAATTCTTGCTTATACTTATATTTTAAATTAGCAATATGTTTTTCGTAGTTGTTTTTACATTATATTTAATATCTGACTAGGTAAGTGAATGAGGTAGTGCTGCTTAGATGTTATGTTTTCATTAAGGTATCATACAGGGTAAAAAACCATCATTTTTCGAAAATTGCAATTTTTAGATGATTAAATAGAGCTCATCAAGGGCTTTCTTTTAAAAAAAATTTCAGGAAAAAATGTTTTTTTTTTCAACAGAAAAGATCGAACAGAGCAGAGCAGAGCATTTGAAGTAAATTGCTCATCTGTTTTCAGGTTTTGAGCTATTGGCGTCGGATACTCAGCAGCTTCCAAAGTTTTCAGTTTTCTTGGCCTGGCACCAATAAACAAGAATTCATGGACCGATCATACAAAAAAGATCGAAGAAAGGGCAAGAATTTTACTCGAAACCGAACTTAATCGCGCTGCTCGTGAAGTAACAGAGTGGAAGTTTTTGAACGGTGAAGTGGACTGTTCTCTTGAAGAACTTGACGATACGATTGTGGATGCAGGTGTGACATTCAATGCCTCGTGGAGTTCGAGAGGATAGTCAGCTACGGATGCTGTTGTAGCTGCAATTTCTGCGGACACCGGAAAGGTCGTGAATGTAGTCCACATGTCTTCTTCTTGTATGGAGTGCAAAAGAATGCAAAAGAAAAAGGAAAAAGAAGACTTGAGTCAACAGGAGTATCTCGCCTGGTTCAACAGACACGAGCCAAACTGCTATGTAAACCATGAGGGAAGCCCTGCAGTAAGTTGTAATGTTTCTTATCAAAAGCTTGGTTCATGACATTCATATGTTCTTGTTAGTAATAATTTTGGTATGTAGTTCACTGCAATATCTTTCCTACGAGACACTCCATTTTTCTACCCTTCCCCTGCTACGGATGGCGGGATTTGGAAAGAAGGGGGTTCGGATTTTTTCTTCAAAGAAGCCTACAAAGTTTGGATCTTTCGGACATTTCTTTCCAAAAGGCTCACAAAAAACTAACCCTTTGGATTTCATTTTTCAAAGGGTGCCAGCCAAAAATTGGGGGTTTGGATTCCAGCCATCTTTTTGGGGGGTGCGGATAAAAAGTGGAATGTTTCTATATGACATAAAAATGGGTTAAAGTACGGTATTGGCCACATCTGAACTTTTCATCCGAAATTCTGGATCACAGCTTGTACATAAATGTTTATTTCTGGCTCTCTGGGATTTGTATTTTCTACTAAAACAAAATACCCCCATGCACACATACACATCTTCCCACTGTACTGAGACCCTCAACATTGACTAAAATTAAACAGCTTTGTTTTCCCAGAAGTAAATGAATATTGATTTATATTTGTAACAACGTAAACTCGGAGGAATCTACAACCATGCTGCCTCAAAAAAATGGGAATAGTTCAACCATTAATTAGTTGACCACTTGAGAAGATTTTAAAGTTAGCAGTCTTTAGGAGTAAGAGGTCAGGGGTACCAAAAGAACAGGAAATAGTAAAAGGGGAGACTTTCATTTAGTTTAGTATAATATTTATCACAAACATTCACTTATTGGTTACTTTTTATTTGACCAAAAAGATGCATCTCATCATCAAGGTATTGTTTCATTTATGTTATTTAAAATTATATTAGAACATGTAGTCATGCCAAAACCTCAAGACCTATGGTAAGAGACCAGTAACCCCTTTTTCTTTCTATATTCAAGTCCATGGAGTCAGCTGGGGCAACACTACTATATCAGCAGTCAGTGCGACTACGAAAGCTACGCTACATCCCTTACATTGGAGATGGAGATAGCAAAGCTTACACTGCCATTTGCGAAGCACAACCATATGGTCTAGCTGTTTTCATTCCCAAGGAGGAATGTATTGCACATGTTACTAAACGAATGGGAACTGGCCTCAGGAAACTTCTTGCCGATTACAAGGGTAAGTCATGTGCATTTAACCATTCACTGCCTGATGGGAGGGATTTTAAGATTTTCCCTTCCTGCTTTTCCTCTTGAGGTCAATAATGTTGACCACTTGAATTTTGATGTCTGTTTGGTTTTGTATCTAAGCAGTTTAGTGTTTCTTTTTCTTACTGTCCTTTGACTTGGATTATGGTAATCAGAAATAGACAAAAAATATAGGAACGGTCTTTATATGCTAAGCTATTGTGACTTCTTTGGTCAATTTTTTCTTTTGCCATTAAATGGGTGGATTTGCATGTTGTTTTTGCTTTAATCAAAGGAACGTGCCCTGACCTTTTTCTTTTTCTTTGTTTTCTCTGGCATTCAATCTGGGAAAAAATAAAGCTCTGCTATTAATCAAGTCCTAAGTACCCCCAGAAGCCAATCTCCATAGTGTTGCATAAAACACTTTTAATGAATTTAAAAAAATACAGCTGGAAAAAATGGCAGGGAATGGCTTATTAGACTTAATAAAATGAACATACTCGACAATTGCATACATGTTCATTGACAGAAAGGGTGTATTTCATCCATAGATTTTCCATAACTTATTCAAGGATTGTTAACAGTAAAGACTTTTTTGTTTAGTCATGTTTAGCTGTCTAAGTTTTCTATTAAATTGTCGGTTAAAATGCCTGTAATTCAACTTTATAATAATATAGTACGTCTGAAATATAAAAAAATAATATTACTCAATAACCACATGTAACGTTAAAAGAATCTTGTGTGTGAGCGGTGGATAATATTAATACGTGTGTACTTGTATGAGAGTTGTGATTCTGACTAATTCCTCAATCTTTTTGTTTTCATGTTTTTGTAGGTAAAAAGTTATCAGGTGGTAAAGGATTGGGAGGCACAGGAAGATTGACACATAATAGAATGGACACCATCCAAAACTTTTATGGAAGAGCGATTAGAGATAACAAGGGCAATGCAAACGAAATGCAAAGGCAACGCATGCTATTCTTAAACATTATAGTAGTACGCTGGAAGAACCAAAGCATAATGACTGCCCCTCTGGTCCCACATCCTGGTGCAGCTTCCAGCGTGATCGTGCAAATGGCACCAACTGCCATAAGCCCATTAAGAACCCCTTGCCTCATGCTATGGTAGAGGTGTTACAGCCACTGTTTAATCGCCTAGGTGATGAGACTTTCCTTGTGGGGTGTGAAAATTGCTACACCCAAAATAGAAACGAGTGCTTGCATCATGTCATATGGGGAATGGCTGCCAAAGAAATGTTTAGTTCACCCCGGGAGATAAGCCTTGCCATTTCAACCAGGGCTTCAGCGCCACCTACACAAATCTTCTCCCTGCTCTTGGCATTAAGATACAACCAAAAATGCTTGAAGCTTGGAAAAATATTGATATAGATCGAATCTATCAGTCTGATTATCGAAATACCCCAGAGGTCAAGTTGCTGCAAAAAAAACGAAGAGAAAGGAGAAGCATAAGAGACAGGATGCCTTCTTCCACGAGGAGGGGATCATGTACAAGTCGCAATCATTTCATGGTGGTGCAAAAAGAAAGAAGACAAGTGGAACCACTAAGAAGAGATCAAAGACAAAGAAAGCCAGAAAGACTACCAAAATAACAGCAGTGGGAAAGACAGCAAGAGAGACAACCCAGAGGGCATCACAGAAAAAGACACCAATGGAGAGCATTCAGAAGGCATCAAAAAGGAAAAGGGCGAGCAATTTGTCCAGCAGTGTTAGAGAGTGTGAAAAAAACAAATTGCCTAGAAGAAAGAAAAGTAATACATGACCATGACATTGTGTCTGTCGCAGACTGTGTAGAAGAAGCCTTTATTGTAATTAAGCATAAAAGGACAGTCATAGTGGTTATTTTAAACTTTTTAATCGCTAAAGCATAAGGCAAATTCTCATTTTTGGATCCCTTACATTTACTTCAGCTTAGAAAATTCTTATAGCGGAGCTCCACGCGCGGGAAGCGCGCGCGTGGGCGGAGCCCCATTGCTAAGTAAATCTACCCATCCCAGAAAATTTGGTAATCACGTGACCGTACACCGACCGCCTGCCATCCGTCCGCACCACAGGAAAACCAATGTTTACTCTCACACTTTTAGCTAGTTTGGGAGCCCAAGAGAAAACTAATTGCACAGGCTGCACATCAATGTTGTGATCAATTGACAGCTATCAAAACAGGGCATCCGCTGACAAGTATCACCTGACCGTACCGCGGGCTCAAGTGTCGACCCATCGAGGTCGAGTATTTTTTAAACTTATTCGCTGACAAATTACCAGTTTCAAATGATCGCACGCTCAAGTTTATTTTTTCCAAGGATTCATATCAAATATGTTGTGTTTATGTCACTATGGCCCCGCACTATTAGGATTTTTATTTCAAACTGACCTCGGAAGCGAAAATTCATCCAGTTTTTTAAAAGTACAGGCAGGGAAGACCTTATCTTACCATGGTCACGCGTTGGTCACGCTCTACGTCCAATTTTTATACTCTGATTGGTCAAAATTTGACAGGTGAGTTTATGCGGAAAAATTATGCAGCATCTTGACAGTAGTTTACTTTGACAGCTGAAGCTGACAGGGTTTTCTGTCAACTTGTGATGTTTTTAACTGTCTTTTTCCTCTGGAGGTACAAAATGAAATACAGCTGCTATCAAGAGTCTTCTGTTATTCATGGCTGGTTTGTTTACTGGGTTTTGGTTGAGAAATGCGTCGCTTGTCAAAATTCGGTAATTCCATTTCGGATGGCATCGTTGTCGTTTTTCACCTTGCTTAATGCGTAAGAGGGTTTAAAAGTCTCAAGCAACTGTGGCCTCCCTTTATAGCTTTCAGGAACTGAATCTCGAATGGTAAGCCTAAGTAATTATTGTATTTGATGTTTGTGTTTCTTGAAGTCTTGCACTGTTCACGCTGACAGTTTATGCGGCACGTTTATGCACGTTTGCAGGATTTGAGTCAATGATCTGACCTAGTATCAGGTTTGATATAAGCTTACAGAACTTTAAAAAGCCTTCAGATATATTTGCTCACCACAAATAGAAAGAAAACGTTCCGAAGCATATTTAGTTATAAATTTGGCTGTAGAAAGAAAACTTTGAGCGATTTTCTTGCTTCGATGAGTTCACCTTTGAAAACAGTAAACACCGTGCTGGGAAGCCGGCTAAAACATAAACTTAAGCTTTACGCTTAAAGACTCAGGATTTTTAGAGACACGTTAATACTTGTCTTTGTGAATGAAAATTGTTGTCTCTGTAAATGTTTCACGGAATTATATCTCTTTTTTTGATTGTTAGTAGTCTCTCTTGCAATTTTAATCGCTTGTCTGTGCCGTTTGTTTTCATCGTTCATGACCATCGCTTGCAGGAGTACTCAAAAATGTTGCACGTATCAAACGCTTTATAAGATTACACATCGTTATAACTGAAACCATTAAATAACAAAACAAATAATAATAAATTCGCTATTATGTTGAAGCGTAACTCTGTTAAAGTTCATTCAAACACTCGACCACACTGACAGCTCGCACTATAGAAACGATAACCAGCTGGCCGTATGGGTGATTTTGGAAATTTTCTGACATTTTTGAACGGTTTGGCTCGTCCTGAATATTGACTGAGTGTAATTTGTCTTGAAAAATTGTGAAATACCGCATTCTGTCCGAGCTCTGTATGATAAATAGTACTGTTTCACCTCAAATGTTGTTGTTGGCAAGAATTTGTAAAGTAAACCTGTCAAAGGCAAAAAAATTTGGCGTGATTTGTTTTCCAAGAATTTGTTTTCGAGACCTAATCTAGTGTGATCTTGAATGTCATCGAAGATGTTTGCTATTTTTTGGGTGTACATATAAGGTTATCAATTCGATGTAAGATGTTTCACTCTAAAATAACTTAGCCTTTCCCTCAAAAGTCACATGAATGTGCCCTTAAGTTAAATGATTTGTGGATTAAAAGTTTATTGTTTGATTTAAATTATAAATTTATTAAAATTGGAGCTTCGCTTTTAGCCCTGGCTAAATCTATATATTAGACCCTTATCACACAGCGACTATTTTGCATGAAAACAAAACATTCTGCCCATCCAGCCTCACACTGAAAAACTTGAGAGCCAGTTTAGACTGGTGATTCAACATGGCTGCCATGTGAGAAAGGTTCATTGGGCGACCACTCTGACCAATTACAGTGGTCACCCATTAGTCCAGTTTCAATCATGGAGATAAGTAATTTTCTTACTTTTGAGACTGTAGAAAGAACCAGCGGGAGTGACTATTCAAATGGCACTTCTCCAAAAGTGTTGGTGCTATTTGGTTTTTAGATTTTTTTTAAAAGGAAATTGAAGATAATCTGATTTCTTTGATTTTATATTGTGTTCACTCTTGTGAGTTTAAAGGTGATGCATTGCCTAAAAGAAAGAAACACATTGTAGATTTTACATCAAAGTCATTATGTTACTTTTGGTCTTTTTCCTGTGAGCATATACATACATGAATATTTTGAGAACACATATAGGATTCAACTGCAGCTGTTTAAAGTTACATGTCAAAAGTAACAGGGGTAATTAACTGGTTAACAGTTCTTCACTACGCAAGCAAGATCCAAAGATTTTGAGGAAAGCCTTATGTCTGGTTATAATTTGGAGTTTTGTGTGGTTTGATAGTTACCTTTATTTGTTAATGTCAGGGGAAAAATGTCAATTGGGTCACAGATTTTGAATTTATTATAATTGAAAACATACATATATATGTACACCTAAATGCAATAACGCTGTCATAGAAAAAATGAAAAAAGTGAGTGTATGAAAAATGGTGAATAGGAATATATTAGACATGCTCACTACATTCAAAGTTCTGGTCTGACAAAAGGATGAACTCGAATTGTCTTCACTGTGGCCCATTTACCTTCCCTCTACTCAACTAACGTCACATTGAAGTACTACACCGTTCTACAAATATGTCTTCAGTATTATCAAAATATCAAAGGTTAATTTGCATGGATAACTAATTCCTATTTGGCTTTTTGTTTTTTTGTTTTTGCTTTTTTGTTTGACAAAGCTTCTGCAATTAGGTGTATACATATGAAAAGTGTGTATGTAACAAAAGAGAAAAACTGTTTCAGTAATAATTTTAACAAAATGATCTATCTCACATGTTTATCAAATTGCTGTTTAATAGCTCGCCACAGAATTGTTAGATAATTAATTAAACCATGGTTTTCTTGTTCAGTGGAACTTGTTGACTGGTATTGGGCAACTCCATTGCCTTACAAAACTCCCCCATTGTCACTTTATGAGCATTCTGAAAGTGAAAAAAAGATAAGAAAATTTATTTTTTACAACATTGTGAATACCTGTACAATATCCTTTACATACAGTGGTGCTAATTAGCGACTATTTGTAAGAGCAAAAACCGATGGCAGGATGACTTGTAATATTTCTCCTAAAGAATAAAGGAAGTGGTTCGTACCTGTCTTATTTCTCCTGTTATATCTCCCGGGGCCAAATGGCGAATATAGGCCAACACAGATGGAGGAAAGGCATATGCTGCTTCTGATGGGCCGATCTCTTTTTGCTAGGGTAAAAAGTAAGGAAGACATAAACAAGCGATAATATCTTCATTTTGGGTACTTAAGACAAATGGCATGTCGTGTGGGTCAGTGCCATAGCTTCTGAGAATTTGTGATGCCTTCTTTTTTTAGTTTTTTGTGAAGATGCTCTCAAAAGTAAAATGGTGACTCCTCTGATCCTCTCAATAGCTCAACTGATCACAGCTTTTAAGCAAAATCTGCTTAAAATTTCTAAAATGGGACAGGCTCTTTTCCGTCTTCACCATCTTAGTCAACTTCAATGTCATCTAAATGGGGTAAATCACTAATACCATCTTCTGCAGGGGGCAAGAAATTAACAGGAGTGTCGTTGTTACTTTCTTCCAGTTCAGACACAATAGGAGACGTGGGCAAATAAACTACAAGAAAAATACAATCATTGATAATTTTTCAAATCATTATTCTTGTACCAGTGACTTACAAACGCTGCATTTAGGATAACCCTAAAACAGACACTTTTTCAGGTACTAAGAGTGCTGGTTAATGCGATCTTTCTTTGTTTTTACTTAATAAGATACCTCTAGCTGGGATACACACCCCACCAAAGAAGGAAGCATGCAAACATAGCCCCCACTTTCTCCACCTATAAATCGTATGGAATATTTTTTAAAATTCAATTGGAGGTTTTACCTGCTGGGTCGCAGAGGGAGCGTTGGTCACGTGATGATTTGACAATGAATCAGTCCATTACAGGTACTAAAAAAAAAGTGTAAATTTAAATTTCCTTATCCGCTTCCCTTTCTTCATTATCAGAAGAATCTTTTGGGACTCCAAACACAGCCTTCTAAGTAATGGAAAGAACCTCATGATGGTTTGTTCGCACATGCTTCGCAAATGAATTTGTAGAATTGTATTCTGTGTTAGATTTGCAGTGTGGAAGTCCACATTTTTTACGAAAATCTAAGCTATCACGGTGGCTAGAGTTTAAAGGAACAGTATCCCGTTACTGCGCATGCACCAAACTTTGATTTTTGGACAGGATGTCGCGAAATCAAAAGATGCGAGGAGAGTAAGAGAATCTTGAAAAATCCGTTTGCATCGCGCTTGGCCGGGTTCAATACGACACTAAAACTTCTCAGGATTATAGATCAATGATATATTGTTCCTGTTAAGTTTCGATTTGGGCAAAATCTGGATTTTTTTGGCGTTACTTTTATTACCGTTGGCCGGAGGACCAAAAGATTGGAAGCACTTTGAAACCGATTGAAGGCTTATTTCTTCTGCTAGCTTCCATACAAGCTCAGATAATTGTGAAAGGAATACGCAGAAATGAAACAGCAACAATAAAGACTGTAAGGAAGAAACCGTTGAGACATTGATGTGACTGAGGAGATCTTGTGGAGGGAAGCTTCGTGAAGCAGAATGTTTTGCAACGACGCGTTAGTAAACTTTTAAATGAATCTCCCTACGGCGGACAAAATCAAACAAACAGGCGCTACATGTTTTGAAAAACTAGTGACATGAAATCATAATATCATTTTTGACTAACCTTTGTGATGATTCATAGCGTTGAGATTGCATTTTTATTTATGTCTTTCAAACGTTTGAGGCTAGAACGCGAGCAAATCAGGCAGATATTACTGGACTTGGAGCGATTGACCTCTGACACGAGTTTCAAATTAGAAAATATGTTTTTAAAGTGAGCGGAACGAGATTTTCGGGTTGCGAGGCGGCCCAGCTAGCGATAAAATTGCGATGAGTCTTCGAACCGCGAGCCAAATTTTTATATAAGACGAAAGACTTCTTCGAAAGTCTAAAATATTACTTGAGAATATAAACAACAAATCTCTGTCGGCGGTGCGGTCCGGAAGGAAATCTTGTCGAGTCAATTTGACAGTTCTATTGTCTTTTGAAGAAAAAACAGATGACGCTCGCGCGTGCGCATAATCGGGACACTGTCCCTTTAAATGGGAGAGACGTTATCCTAAAAGAAGGCATACAAACGAGCACAGTAAACACTTTCACCGCAATAGGCCTGCTCCATTTGAAAGGTCATCTGTGATTGCTAGTGTATTAGTTCCAGTGGACATAGTGCTCGACCAATCAAAACCAGAATCTTTTCATTTGGGTGGCTCTTTCGTGGAAAAGAAGAAGAAAGCAAAGCAAAGTAACCCTGCAGTTGTGGAAATCAGTCAAATCCACAGTAAAACAAGCCAAACACGGCTCAAATTGCACACAACTTTTGTTTCTACATTTTTCTGTCCTTAATATGAATCATGATTCATTTCCTTATTTGTATTGTTTCTTACTTTAAAGTATACATTGCACAATGTAACTCCTTACAGTTTAAGCTTGTTTAATTTTTTATTTCAGGGTTGATCTAGTTCACACATACATTATTGCTGTATCAACATGTACAAAAAATGTAGGTTTAGCCAGGGCTAAAAGCGAAGCTCCTGATAATATTTATAGTTTGCTCAAACAAAATGTAAAATCGTGTTATGCTAAGTGGTTAAGGCAACGAGAACTGTGAAAAAACAAAAATAGGTCTAATTAGCAAAAAAGCAAGTTCGCATGTGCAGCACACTTTCTTTGTACATTTCTCTGCCGTTGTTTTGAACTACTACAACGTGAAACTTCCAGAAGCTTCCTGGTTACACGTTTTATGGAGGAAATGTCGTACGTGTTCTTGTTCACTTTCCACTGTTGTTTATTTTCACCCAGGTGGCCGCCAGCATTTCTCATCCTATCGCCGCCGCTACAAAATTTCATGTTGTTCCTCCACAAAAAATTTCTCCTTTGCTTCTTCTATCTCGCTCTAGCTCTTTTTCTCATTGAGCTTCACTGGCCTATAGCCTTACTTTCTCTTTTTCTCTGTCTTTCTCTTTCTCTATTTTCTACATTTGTGGACATAACAATTAATCTAAACTTAATACAACAGGGTACAGAAACAATGTCCACTTTATTGACTCTTTAGTTGTCTCTGCTTCACAAAACGAGGATAGCCATACGCTTTCAAGCCAAAATAACCAGACATTTGGCATCCACTTACATGCAGTGGGTGTATGGACGGTTGGCGTTCATACGCTATGTCATAACCAAATTTTCTTGCTTTCATAGGATACCAATTTATCTTAGCAGTGGAGCTCCGCTATTAGTAAACACCCTGGATTTAGATTATAAACAATCAAGCAAATAGCCTGATCCAAGTGTTCAGAAAGTACGGGAAGGGAGTCCAAAGCTCTTATTACCGGTAACCATAAGCAGCGATTCTACACAAAAGTGACCAACCCCACATTACAATATTAAAAAATAAAAACCAAAGTTGGTGTCGACCCCATGTGATTCCAAGTAGAGAGTGTATTGTTTACCTATTTTCCGCCCTTATCACAAGAGTGAAACCGCAGGAGACCCCTGTCCTGCAGGCGGGACTGCAGTCTAGAGCCAGAGTGAAATACCATGTGGCACAAAATTTTTGCGCAAATTAATTTTTGCAGATTGGTGATTTTTTGTGTTTTGCGGGAACTAATTTTCTGCTTTTAAGACAGATTGGTTTTTCTTGCGGGCAAAAATTTTGTGCCACATGGTATACGAGAGAAATACGTGAGACCCTAAGAACAGAAGTGAAATGAGTAGGGTTAGATGTTGTTTCTCAGTTCACTGTATATCTTAACTGAGATGAGGCTGAATTTGTCGTGATATTTGTTAAAAAACATAACACTGCCTAATTACCGTATTTTGCATTCCAGCAAATCAGTAATGCTGAAACCTGTGACTCTGGGATGCGGGCAGTCTGGATGCCTCCATTGTTTGACTTCGCTTCTTCGATACCATGAACAGAAGGGAAATACCAAAGCTCCATGTCACATGTGCTGTGCAGCCTTTGAGAATACTGCGCTGTCTGTGAACGTCGCACTGGACCCCATAACAAGTGAATTAGAAGTGAGGTGCACCAACAATGGCTGCCAGTGGAGTGGCAAATTTTCAAGCATGGAACGGCATGACCAGCAGTGTCCTCATCTTGTGGTAAATCTCCCTAGTCACAGATGCAATAAAATGATGAAATGCGAAAAGGTGGTTCGCACTTGAGGACATGCAGAAAGCCTGCAGTTAAATGCCCGGACTGTTAAAAGGATCTAGAGGGAGAAGATCTGGCGTGGCACAGCGAATCAGGCCGTCTTTATTCTATGATCAGATGTCCACTAGGATGTCGAAAGTAATTGCCTTGGTACATTGATTACAACTTATTTAATTATATGGATGGCTATGCAAGAGGCTAGCCTGTGAGCAGAAGTCTCATGTCCTATATTTGTTACCCACTGCAAGCCGCACAGGCTACAGGCAACAACCTCCGCCGTTACCATTTATCACACCACAACTTCCACAAAGAATACCTCCAACACCATTGCAAAATTCACTACATCAGGAACCAAATGCCTCAAATAAAGCATTCCTGCTTCCTATGCAAACCCTGCCGGACCAGATACTCCCAGCTCCGCCACCAACTATATCGCATCAATACTCCAAAACACCGCATCAAACGCTTCCACAGGCCGCTAAAATGGAAACCGCAGGTGAAGAAACTCGCCCCTCCAACAAATTAATGGATTCAGCAATGCCTCAGGAAATCATATCCTTTCTTCGTTTTACAAAATCATTTGTATGAACAATTTCATCTTACCCTTGACACTGAGTTAAGTATTAATGATAAACTTCATACCAGTATAAAGAGTAATCCATTTATTTTTTCTATACAATCACGGACACCAAAGATGGTCCCGATATTTCAAGCACATTGTGATTTTGGGCTTGGAATATTAATGGCCTTTCTTCGAAATATCTTGGAAATAAGTTAGATAATACTGATTTTTTGAATGTTATTAATAACTCCGATTTTATATTATTAACAGAAATTGACAACTGCTCTGAATCTAATCTGAAAATTGCGGGATACAAATCTTTTTTTCAATGTCCCACCCCAAATCAGTCAGGGAGAGGTGGGTGTAACTCCGGAGGAATCGCTTTATTTTATGAGAACAAATTCCATAAAAACATTTCCATCACTAAAACAACTCAGCATTTTATTTAGTTTAAAATTGAGAATCGTTTTCTAAATTCAGTGAAGAATATTTACGTCTGTGGTGTCTATATACCCTCCTGTAACTCAAAATACTTCGATAACAAAATTTTTGATCAGCTAGAACAAGACATAGTACGTTTTTCTTCGACAGGATCAATAATTCTCATGGGTGACTTTAACTCCAGAACCGGGAAATACTCTGATACTGTCTCAAAGGAGGGAAACAGTATAATTAGTAATGATCAGTCGGAATCAGCTTTCCAGCCAACTCAAAGAAATAGTTTTGATAACGTTTTAAATTGCCATGGGAAACGGCTGTTGGAAATTTGCAAAACCTTTGACCTAAGAACAGTTAATGGCAGAGTTAATGGAGATACCCTAGGCAGACCCACTTTTCATGGAAAAAACAGGACAAGCATTATTGATTATCTAATATGTGATCAGCGCACATTTCTCAACGTTGCAAATTTTGTTGTTAAACAGCCATCTTATTTATCGGATCATAGTGCCATCGTGGCATGGCTCAATCTTAACACCAGGGTAATTGGAGACGAAACGCACACTCCAAATAGTAGCAATAGATTATCAAAATTACCACGGCAATTTTGCTGGGAAGTTGACTCACGTTAAAAATTCAAAAACGCAATGCGCACGGAACCAATCCAAATTCTAATTAGACAATATATGGAGAGAAACATCGAAGATGTGAATATCTTCTTAGAAAACGCTACGAAAATTGTAACTGAGACCTCCAAGCTATGCCTAAAAATTAAAGCTAAGAAAACTTATAAGCGTATTAAGAAATCGTCCAACAAGAAATGGTTCAACTGTGAATGTCGCTTGAAAAGGCATGAATTACGAAAAGTTTCAAATGAAAAGAACCGTGACCCCCTCAACTCCAAATTGCGGAAACGATGTCACAAAACCTTGAATGATTACAAAAAGCTCCTAGACACAAAAAAGAGAGGATTTCACAAAGATAAAACATCACAACTCGACAAACTAGCTTTAAATCCTGACAAGGCGTCATTTTGGAATTGTTTAAATTCGATGAGCGACACTTTCAACGAAAATGTTCCTGCCCCAATCTCGGAAGAATCATGGCTTCACCATTTCAAATCTCTGCATTCTATTGACCCGAGGAATTTCACGCATGAACATGAAATCCATAGGGAACTAAATTCTTTAGAACACGAAAAGGAACAGTTTACCCATCTCGATTATGAGATAACTGTGAGGGAAATACGTCAAGCGGCGAAGAAATTGAAAAAAAAAGAAATCACCATTTGTTGACAAAATACGAAATGAAATGATCAAAGCAAGCCTCGAACCACTAATGCCTGTCTATATCAAACTTTTTAACCCTCATTTTACAATCCGGAAAAAATGCCAGATGTTTGGTGTCAAGGCCTCATAACCCCAATTTGCAAATCTGGTGACAAGAGTGATCCAACAAATTACTGAGGCATATGTGTTTCTAGTTGCCTTGGAAAACTGTTCTGTTCTATTTTAAATCGTAGACTTCACTTGCATTTTGAGGAAAAGAAGATATTACATAATTCCCAAATTGGCTTTTTGCATGAAAACCGCACTGCAGACCAGGTTTTTACTCTAAGGACCCTAATAGATAAATATGTGCATTATCACAAGGAAAAAGTCTCCGCTTGTTTCGTAGATTTCTGCAAAGCGTTTGACTCTGTTTGGCACGAAGGATTGTTTTATAAGCTGTTGAAAACGAATATAGGAGGAAACTTGTACAACCTCATGAAAAGCCTGTATTGGAACTTGACATGTTCCATCAAAATCGGTGAAAACAAAACACAGCCTTTTTCATATTCCAGAGGTGTACGTCGCGGCTGTATTTTAAGCCCTCTTTTATTTAAGAGGGGGGTGAATAGGGGTATGCAAATCCACCGATCCGTGGTATTTTTAGGCCCGATCCGTTGATCCGACGTAATTTTTGTTCAAATCCGAATCTGTGCTACTGAAAAAAATTTTCGTGGTATATAGAAAGTAGCGTTGTAGCATGAAAAAATGAATTACTTAATATAGTTGTTCTGTAATCGCAACAGATGCGGGACTTCATGTTTAACAAGTTTTTGTTACAGCTTCAAAACATTAAGCATTAAGAACAGAGCTTAGAGCCAACAATACAGATTTGACCAGTCAAATAGTCTGCAAGCTTGCAAAATGAAAGTATCTGGTATTGCATAAAAGATTTTTCAATAAATTTGCCTACTGACGTCACTTTGGACATGCTTCTAGTTGAGCGGCAAAATTCAGAAGAGGCAGAACTCAATGTCATGGTAATTTTGCTTACCAGTAAGTATTTTCCATGGTTCATCTTGGAAGTCTTGAGACCATAATCTTTTTCCCATAAACATGTTCCCACTTGGCAACAGACGGGTAAATGGGTTAGCCACGGCAAACTGCATTTGTTTTCTGGTACAGATATAGAGTTTCATTTACTCGTAGTTTGTTTTGTCCTCATTAGGGCCATTTATACGCGTCTTAAATAAGACGCGAACTGAACCATTTATACGAGCATGTCTTATCTAATAAGACGCGTCTTAGCTAAGCCGCGTCTTATTTTAGACGAAATGTACCGTTTATACGGAAAGTTCGAGTCTTATGTAAGACGCGTCTTATTTTTCCTCGTGTAAATGGCCCTAATGATCGTCAATGATACTCAGGAGCCTCTGTTCAACTTTCAGACTTCTTGCTTCTCAGCGAACTGACGCCCTTCCAACTTAATTGGTTAACTGTTTTACTAGTATCTTTAGTTTGTAAATCATCGAAATTTCAGAATGTCAACTTTCCTCAAGTTATAGAGCATCAAAATCCCGACTTTTACCATACATTTATTGTAAATTTTGCCGTATTTGCCCTCAAAGATGGCGACAGAAACCATGAAAAGGTCTATTAAGTTAACGATCAAGACAAGCAAACTAGCTGAAATAGCTTCAAAGAACATAATTTATATCAGTTCATGTATAGACCTACCAAACGTGCTCGCGTAGCTTCGCCACACTTCTCCACTGACTGGAATCGACGCAGCATCGAAACTTAATTTTTTGAATAAAGTCATCGCCTTTGGCACCTTCATGGTAGAAAAAGGATACACACTCGATAGTTCTAGTTTCCATTTTGCAATTTAGAAAATTTACATGAAAGCATTCACAGATCTTGTCAGGTCACTTTGTAAGTACCGCCATTACCTGAACCATGTGTCACTATGCAGGAACCTAGCCTGTTCCAGGCGTTCAGATTGTAGAAGGTGGGAGAAAAATTCACGAAGAAAAAAACAAACGAGGGGAGACTAGAGACTAGAAGTGTACAACTTAACTCGCTCCCCCACTTACCGCCGCGCTCTACTATCTGAACACCTGGAACAGGCTTGCAGGAACCATGCACAAGGTTGCCTGACGTCATTTCCGTCACGCTGTCTATACTAGAATACATGTATATGCGTCGGGTCACGAGAAAGTCTCTTCTGGAAACCTTGGAAACGGATTGTTAGCCAACAAAACACCAGCACATTGACGAAAGCCGACCAAAAATTGATGATCCGATTCACAATCCGAACTTCTAGACAAACAGAATCCGGAAACCCGGCCAAAACTTTCAGCTGACCCGCGATCCATGGTAATTTTTCAAATCCATGAATCCACTCGTTTATCACCGAAATCCACAATCCATGAGCTTTTTAAGGCCAAATCCGCCGATCCGCGGACCTATTCCCCCCCGTCATTTAACCTCTATTTAAACAATCTACCACATTTATTTGAACACCTTATCTGACCCGTTTGTTCTTCCAAATGGGAAAAAAATAAATTCACTTTTGTACGCAGATGATTTAGTTATTCCAGCAAGATCAAAAACTAATTATGATATTCCAGAAACACCCAAAAAAATCTATTGACATCAAATTCAACATAGGCAGTGAGTCAATTGAAATTGTCCAAGAATACACTTATTTAGGTACGCGTTTAACTCCAACGGGAAACTTTACACTTGCACTAGAACACTTAAAAGAAAAGGCCCTTCACGCGTTTTCTAGTATTCGGAAGCAGACAATTCTTAACAAAGTTAATCCTAATACTGCATCCCAAATTTTTTACACCATGGTATTCCCAATCTTGAGTTACAACAGCGAGGTATGGGGAATGTACACCAAGCAAGATTTTTTTCATTGTTTTCCCAAGAAACAAGAGCAAAAAGATCATTGGATTGCCAAAATTCACAGAGATGAGGAAATATTGTTCACTGTCACAGACAAAACACATGTCTGCTCGCTAAGACTGCAAAACAGTCCTGTTTTTGCGTATTCAAGTACGAGCAAGCAGTCAAACAAAATGTCTGGAGCGAGGTTGGAAACGGAGACCGACACTTGGGAGAGACGCTAAAAAAAACTGCCTATTCTGCGTCCATTATATTCCTTCAAATTACCTGCTTCTTTCAGCCTTGGGCAATAACCATTGGCTAAATTTTGATGCCAGCTGTTAACAAGCTGTGAAGTTATGTTTGTACCAAGTCATTCACGATGTTCCCAACCATGACAATTTCCTAAAGCTTTTGCTGTAGATAGTGACTGATGATTGCCTAAATTTGTTTACACAAGAATTGGGATTTGTTCTAAAATCTGAGCAGAGGGAAGCTTTGGAGTCGCTTCTTAGGGGAAAGGATGTTTTTGTGTCCTACCAACAGGCTTTGGCTATTTTCAATTGTAATGATGATCCATACTCCGTTGGCGTGTTCAGTTTCTCTCTAATTGGCAAAAGCATCGTGGAACAGTTTCAAACCTTTGTTCTTTATTGTGGAGAAAGATTGTCCTTCATCGAGGGCAATGAAAAATTCGTTTTTCAGAAGGTTGACCAACTTTGAAAATGTTTAACCTTTTTGTAGTGGAGACAACAAACAAATATTTTCAGAGCTCATCCAGTCACTCTTAAAATTGCCAAATTGTGTTTTGAAACAACGGCCGCACATTCTACAAATTATCTCAAGTGTTTGGCTCTCTCGGCTTTCTCCTTTAAGGAGCAGGCACAGCCTTTGTCGGGGTACTGTCACTTCCACTCATTTTTAATCTTCTACAAACCACTACTTTGCATAGAAAAGCAACAGTAAGGAATGCTTTGGAAATATGGTTAGCACAATGATTAATGTGTTCAATCCGCTAAATTCAGAATTATAACTACTGAAGAACAAACTTTTTCAATGCATCCTATTTTAGCAATAAGGACAGAAGACAAGAGTCGGAGGACATTGGTTCTCAATGTGATACCGAATCTAAAAGAAAATGGTAGCATTAGCGAAGTAAGATCAAGTGCTTTTAAACTTTTTATCATATAAGGATAAAAGTAGTTCTAAAGAAACGTGTGGAATCTTCCTGCACTTTTCCAAGTGATTCTGCCAAAAAAAAAAAATTTATCATTTTGCATTTAACTTAAGTTCCTGTCAATTTTCTTTAGGCCATTGTATGCCCGAGAGACATTTAGACCCGATAATGCACCCATTTCGCATAGTTATTATCAAATGCGTCTGTGAGGAATGCATATTCATGAGAGCAGACCCTCACTCCCCGCCCCCTTCACAGCATACTAGTGTGGGTCCAAGAAGTCAACATTTATGTGGCTGGAATCCTTCGATGAGTTGAAAAACTCTTGCTTCAAACGTTTAGAAATGGATTCTACCATGTGCTCCATAACTCAAACCCAGCAAAGAAAATCGATAAAAGCAAAATCTTTGAACGTGAATTATGACAAGGACTGGGACATTACAACTTGAAAGATGCAACCCTCAATCAGCAAAGGATAAACTTCGAGCGGCTATGGACCTTGGTCAAACCAATTGTGAGGGTTTCTTACTCTTGGTATGAAAGATAAAAAATAGTGCATAACCAACAGGGAATTAAATAACAGCAAATCATTTGTAAATTAACCATCTGTTAGTAGTTACATCAAGAGCATTTAAGGTACTTTCTTGAAAAAGGTAAGGCAAAAATGTTCAATGTAGCAGCTTTGCTTGTTGCTATTATGTTCACACTACTTGTCATCTGTGACCGCACGCATACAACAAAATGCTTCTAATCATCAACGATGGAAACAACTACCAAAAAGCTTGGTGAGTGAAGTCCATTCTCCGACAACCCTGGCCATAAGGATGCTATTACCTCGCCATCAAACCCATTCTCTGGAAGCACTGCACAGTTTGGATAAAATATTCGCTTCCCAACACACAGTGTTCACGTTCCTGGCAATGCTTACCCGATAACTCGCCTATTTTGTGTTCGTAACTCTTCTTGACTCTAACAGACATTTCTGTTCACAAACATAGATTTTCGTATTCAGTATATGTTTTTTTATATTTACACTACTTTTGACAGCGCTTTGCTATGATGAAAATGGTGATAGGCTGCACACCATGACTAAGAAAGGCAAGCCCAAAAGTACACATGACGTGTGTGTTCTGTCCACTGGCAGGTCCGTTCTTATATTATTCAATCTAAGGCAAGCCTCTTGACCACTAAGTAAGGGCTGCCATCTTTTACTCTATCCAGCATTCCCACTCGAGGTCTTCCAGGTGGTCTCTTTCCTATTATTCTTCCCTCAATAGCTAATGGGACAAGATCAATATGCTGCTAGGTGTGACAAAGCCAGACTCTCTGTCTTCTATTGATAACAGATATGATGGCCCTCTGCTCACTTCTTCGTCAGACTTTGTCATACCAAGAAATGTTTCAGACCTTCCACCAAAGCCACATCCAACTGTTAAATAACTATGTATCACATGCTTCGTTGCACCAAACTGTTATTACCATATTATCACAAGGACCTTTGTATACTTTACACATTTACACACCTTTTACATATTTAGTGATTGCAATGCATTAAATATTCAGTTTAGGACATGTAACAGAGACGTTAACATGGTGGCAGCAGTTGGTTTTTTCCTCCTCCCTCACAGCATTTAGATGGCGTAACGATTTAAATCTATTGGCAACCATGGCTTTAAACACTCCTTTTCCAGATTTTAAAACAACAGGAGATGACAAACACGACATTGAGGTATACATCAAAGATCCGACGGACTACTGCATCATGCAAAACTGGTTCGATCTGTCGAAGGAGACAGCGACTGCAAAATGGACAAAACCTGAGAAAGTGATGGCATGTCTTCGGGTGTCACTGTCCCCTGCGAGCAGAGTGGTCTACAAATACAGTTTAGGGCTTTGAGCAGAAGATCTGGCAAAACCTAAGTTGGTTGTTACTGCCTTGAGAGAATACTATGTTGCAAGCATCGGGGTGTCCAGTGAAAAACAGAAGTTTCTTTGCCTGCTGCAAAGTGAAGACGAATCAATTGGTTCTTGGGAAATGCGTATATGAAATCAAGCTTCACAGTGCGAATATGAGAAATTCGCTGAGGAGTTTATGTGAGACCAGTTAATCACTAGCTTAGCGTATGAAACCCTGCATGAAAAACTAATCGGTAAAGGCCACAGACACCAAGATGCCGCACAAACCAAGGTCAAGTCGCGGGAAGTTGTTGAAATTGCTAAAAGCTTTGAGGTGACTACTTTTGCAAGTCAGTTAATAAGAACTGCCCAAAGCACCCAGCAGCAGCAAGTAAATTTCCCGAACAAATCCACACGTGAGAATCAGACTTCTGCTCCATCAACACCACTGTGTTTTTGGTGTCGCAGCAGCCATCTAAGTCCTCATCAACATCATTGCTCTGCATTTGGCAAGAGATGCAATAAGTGTGGAATCGTTGGTCATTTCGCTCGTGTATGTAAAAGAGGAACAAGAAAGCAAGTAGGCAACAGGCAACAGTCAAATTTTGTTGATGATGATGCAGATGAGCTGTTTGTAGCAGAATGCAGAGCAACACGTAGGCCTGCAAAGAAGTTCCTCGCTCATTTACACCTTGTTCACATCAGGAAATCGAAAATTGTGAGAGCACAAATTAACTCAGCTTCAACTTGCAACACCATGCCCAGCAATTTATTCAGCCAGTTATTCCTTAATTTAAAGGTGTAAAGCAGAATCAGCACATATGGAAGCCAAACAATGCAACCAAAAGGTCAAGTGACCCTAGTTTGCAACAGAAAAGGCAGACTACAGACAATAGATATTCTTGTGGTGGATGTCCCGGGCAACAAACCACCACTGCTTACCGGAAACGATGTGCAGGCTCTGGAGTATTTGAAGATTTATGCAGACGAAACAAACACAGTTGAGGACAAGATTTTGCAAACTCTGCAAACACTTCCCCCACTCAGAATGCTAATGGCGGAGGACATTTTACGGTAGTATGCTATTGTGTTTAGACCGGGGTACAGGAAACCCCTCGAGACACTTATGCATATTGAGCTGGACACCTCTGTTACACATGTACATGCCCCAACACACCAAGTGCCCATGGCAAAGTTAGACCAGGAAAATGAAGAGCTGAAAAGGCTTTATGAAGAAGGGATTATTAGGCCTGTTACCCAACCTACTGGTTAAAGAAAAACCAAATGGCAAACTTTGCATCTGTATTGACCCAAGCTGGACCATAAATAAAACGATTAAGAGACCCAAATACATGATACTGACCATTGACGAGAAGCTTCCTTTACTAACAAGTCATCATTGTTACTGTATCTGAAGCATTTCACACCATTGTACTGGATGAAAAGCCTTCTCTACTCACGACGTTTTCAGGGGACAAATGGACACTATTGTTACAACAGCGTGCCATTCGGTATTGCTTCTGGTCCAGAGGAAAACCAGTGGCAACAACATGAATTCTTAGACAGTCTACGCGGTGTAATTAATATCACAGATGATATTTGTGTGTATGGGTGTGGCGACACGAAGGAAAATGCCAACATCAACCATGACCAAAACATGGTGCAGCTCTTGGAAAAGTGTACTGAACACAATCTACGGCTCTGCAAAAAAACTTCAGTTCAAATCCCCACTTTCATGGTGCACAAGCTTACCCATAAAGGGGTAGAGCCCCGATCCTACCAATCCTACCGCCATCAGAGAAATGCCAGTTCCAACCGACAAAGCTGCAATGCAATGCTTCGTAGGAATGTGCCAATACCTGACCAAATTATGAGCGCTTGATGTCCCGAAAACTTCAGGACATTATCCCTACAGCTACCAGTCAGCTCGTCCCAAAACTAGCATGTCCCAGAGAAAACATTGCAGAAAGGAGAAATAGGTCAAAGGTGCAGTAAGACAAGAAGGCACTAACCCCACTTAGAGAGTTCACAGAAGGGGAAAAAGTGTACCTCAAACCCCACCCCACATACAGGTGTCAACCATGGATCCATGGGGAGGTAGTAGAAAAGCCCACACCAAGGTCCTGCATGGTCAAAACAGCAATGGGACCAGTTCGCCGTAATCATTGCCAAATCAGGACAGCGAAAGCAGAGCCAGCTGATGGATACAGCACAGTGATGGACCAGCTTGAAATTGCATCTACGCACTCAGAGGAAGCACAGGAGAGACAATCACCAAACGCTGACTCAACAGGAGAAACAATGCCCAGCACACCCGGAATTGAATCAGAAGACTAGTTACCTGCAACAATAGAATGTAGACCGTGCGGATCACAATGTGAGCACAGACTGCCTTCAAGATTCAGACTACATCATGTTAAAAAACTGTTCTCATAGAAGTCGTTTCAGAGACTATTTCAAGTCGAGACTGTTTTGATAGAACTACTTTTCTTTGCTTTTCTTTGCTTTCTTAATTCAAAAGAGGGAGGGTGTTACACAACTATGTATCACATGCTTCATTGCACCAACCTGCTATTACCATATTATTGCACGGACCTTTGCATACTTTACACCTTTGTACAGCTTGTACATATTTAGCGATTGCAACACTTTACATATTCAGTTTAGGACAAGTAACAGAGGCGTTAACACAAAAGGCCTCCAACCTTGGCACAACCTCTTTCTCTTTCCTTCTGTTAAGAAGCAATGATCCAAAACCCAAGATGTTTTTCACTGGGGAAAGCAGTGAAGAGTTTGAAAACAGGATTACCCAGCAGCTCCTCCAACTTTGAAAGTACTAGATCAAGATTATCACGATGCTGCTGCGAAGGGTTTATTTATGCCACTCAACACTTTCAAGTTTATTGGAGCAATCTACATTTTACACCAGGTCATCCCTATCCTTCACACAGTCTCCAAGTCCTCTCAAAAGGGATTTGTAACCTTGCACATTGCACCAAATATAGCATATGCAAAACTAAAACTCGCGGAAGAAGCTTTAAGTCACAAAGCCATTTATGATGCTGTTCAAAACCGTAATCCCAATGAGCATCTTACTGTCTATGAGTAACAGTAAAGGTGACGCAAAACAGCTTGATTGAAATCGACAACCTACTGCATAAGAAAATTGAAGCACTTATCCAACATCTTCACAAGCTCTTCAAACACAGCCTCCCACTGTTCTCTGTATTCACAGTATTTGACCCTGTGTTGATGGCTTCCCCCGATTCAGTTGTCTTGTTAGATTACGGGAAGGATGAAAATTGGGAAGATCTATGCTGCAGGAAAAGTCTCAGAGGAAGTTGCAGAGTTTCAGCTCTTCAAATTCCACATGGCAAGGTTTAACATTTCCAGACCCCAAGAAGCTGAAAGTGGAAACTCAAACTGTAGTTGTCTCAAAGCAACTTCTCCGGAAAGACTCTTTTTGCCCCCTTCTTGCTTCATTTGCCAAAGTAATCTCAAAGTAATCCTAAGCTTACCAACAACAAATACTTGGCCAGAGTGTGGCGCTAGATCCAACTTTCTAATAAGAAGTTGGGAAGCCTTCTCAACATTTCTGTCAGTGGCCCAGAGGTGTGTACAAAGGAGTGTGATCAGCTCATTAGGGAAGCCGTTAATGTATGGCTCAACCAGAAGAAGAGAGTAATAAATAAAAGCTCTTTAAAAATTGAATTTCAAGTTTGTTGTAAGTTTTAAATTCTGATCTGTAGGCTGGTAACGCACAATGGACGATTTTCCTAAAGTAGGTCTTAAACATTATAATAACAGAATGATGTTAAATAGCCCCTCCGAATATAAGCCCCCAGGGGCTTATACTTGGAAATTGCCCTTAAATGCAAAATTAAACAAAGCAAAAACGCCACAGGAACAAAACTTTATTTATATACCAAAGAATTACTACGTATACCAAATGTCAATAAAGTTCACAGTTTATTTATGTTTCCGAAGTTCATGCTTCACTCTTTGCTTGGATGTTTTCAGCCCATAGACAAAGTACTTGCAGGGAAGCTCTATTCCGCCACCCTGCACCCAAACTCTTTCTGGTGCTCTTCGCTTTTCACCTGTTATCTTTGCAATGATAGAATGAACTGTTCCATCTTTTAGCATGGGGCCTAAAATCTGTGCCAGGGGTTTCGGAATATGGCCTACAACAGTTTCATTCTTATCGGTATCTTCAACTCTTGTTTTCACCATAAAAGCATTGTCACTAGGACTGTGGGGATTACCGAACTCCAAAAAGCATGAGAACTCCTCTCCAACTTTGTACTTGTGTTCATATACATGATGACCTTTAATCCTGGAGGTGATGCTTGCAATGCGAACTGATGCTATGCTTTTAAAACTACGGTAGTAAGGAGAGTTTTCTTGAATTTGCTGCTCTGCACTAAATGTGCACGTTAAGAACGTTTGCACAAAGCACGTACCTTATGTCATACCATGAGAACAGTCGCATTTGATTGGCTATTAAAAAAACCAAGACTTACCAGTGACACTGAAATCAACATCACTTACAGTACTGTCTCGGAATTGTCTACTGCTGTACGAAAGCATGGCTTCCAACGAGAAAAATACAAATTCAGAGCACAAATCTGCTAGGAAAGCTTAAAGTCGAGAGTTCAAGTTAAATGTTGTCAGCTGGTTTTTCAACAATGGAAAAAAAGTAAATTTGACGGCAAATTGACAAACAACTGGTACGCATGTGAGTGAGAGCCAAACAGAAAATCAGGAATCAGAAGCCCCGTAGCAAATCAAGCGGTCGTGGTCACCAGCCTTTTTCCCCTTCTTTAGAAAAGGACTTATATGATGAATTCAAGACCATGCAAAGGGAGGGTAAAGTCGTCAAACGATGGTGGTTTAATACTCATATGATACAGTTAGTGAAAGAACGCAATCCAGAGAAAGCAGACTTCAAAGCATCAGATCATTGGTTTTTCGCCTTTTGTCGAAGGTATGGAGTAGCTCTTCGCAGGAAAACACACACTGCCTAGAAAGCCCCAGAGCAGCTGACAAACACAGTAACGAATGTCCATTCAAAGTTTTGCATGAGCGAAAAAGAGGAAAGTACGAAGATTGTGACACTGCAAACATGGACCAGACTCCGCTTCCTTTCGTTCTTGATGACGGTAAGAGCTATGATTCAACTGGGGCAAAGGAAGTCTGGTTCTCAAAAGCCTCATCAGGTTTAGATAAACGCCAATGTACAGTACGGCTCACCATCTTCCTTGATGGAGTCTGGCGGGTGAGGCCTACAATCATCTTTCGTAGACAAGGAAAGAGGATTTCTCCTAATGAAAAGAGAAGTTGGGATAGCAGGGTAAATGTGATGTTCCAGCCCAAGGCGTGGTGCGGTGAAAACGTCATGAAAGTTTGGGTCGAAGGTGAGTGGGGAAATATGTTCACAAATCCCCCAAGAGCTAATTTATACAGTAAGATTTTAGTTGCTGATGTCCATCGTGCTCAGCAGACAAATGAAGTGAGACAACTCCTGCAAAGAAAGAAAACACTCTTAATAAACATCGGCACTGTCAAGTCAAGCCATTAGATGTGTCTGTCAAAAAACCCTTTAAAGATGCGGTCAGGACTCAGTTTGAGAAACACCTCAATGGCAATCTCACTTTGTACACGGCAGGAAAGATGCCAGCGTCAGAGCAAAGGGTAGTCTTGACAAGATGGGTTGGAAACGCATGGGATCACATTTGTTCTAACACGGAAATGGTGAAGCGCTCATTCAAGAAATGTGGCATTAATGTCAACATTGATGGAAGTGAGAATGCGTTAGTCCACCTCAAGGGCATCAGTGAGTACATGATGCCAGAAGCAGATGAAGAATTCCACGTGGACACTTCCACTGATGAGAATGACACATCAGATGAGGAAAATTTTGAACTGATCGACGCAGAGGAAGCTGTTGATACCGTTGAAGTGCCATAGATTCCAAACTGTTGGCGACAAGTCTGGACTTTTTGTTAAGATTCATTTTTTTTGTTTTATCAGTTATTGTTGACGTTACCTTACCTTTGAACTGAGTATTGCGTTTTCAATAAAGTAATTTGTGGTTGTGTTTTTAAGTTTGCTTGGCTAAGTTTTTAAAAGATCTACATCCAGGTCATGTAGCAGACATCATGCGAGTTTCAGTAAAAACTTTGCGCAAATTACTGACATAAATTTCCCTCCAAGTATAAGCCTAGCCGATTTTGAAACGCAAATTTCCCTCCGTATATAAGCCCCTCCAAAAATAAGCCCCTCAAAAAGGGCCTTGGAAAGATATAACCCTGGGCTTATTTTCCGAATTTTATGGTATTCCCTTTCTTATACTTTGGAAAGTGGATGGAGTAACAGGGCTTGCCTTTCTTAGTTATGGCTTGCTGTCTGTCACCATTTTCATTATAGCGAAGCACAACCAAAAGTAGTGCTCTCATTCACTGTCATCCTGTTCAAGTTCATCTAAACCTTAGCATACTCCGTCTTACTGTTTGCTGCTGCAATTTTTTCTCAAGCACTTTTTATTTACAGAGTCATTAGCACTGGCACAAGCCAGAGCTAGGCGATGACAAACACAGCGAAACAAATTTACCAGCTAATCACAAGGATTTCAAAAAGTTACATAAAGTACGTCCTGTTATCGACTATTTGCTAGAGAAATGCCAGCAAATTCCCCAAGAGGAACACCACCCAGTGGACGAACAATATTTCCCACCAAAAGTCATACAAGTTTGAGAAAATACGTTCCCAATAAGCCCAACAAGTGGAGGATAAAAGTGTGGGGTCAGTGGAATTCTGTATGACTGAGATTTACACAGGCACTACTTTACACTTTGTAAAGCTACTTTATAGTTATATTTGTATCTCTATTGTGATGAGGGCAGAATAGGCATGCAAATGGAGTTCTAATAAAGTGTATATAAGTACATGCATATATGTAATTTGCAGAATATTTGACAAACCAATCCACTGTTGTAATATGTGAGAAATGTGTTCTAATTTTGGATGCTTATTCTCTTCTGAATGCAGTTGCATGAATGCAACCTCAGCTTACCGTTGAGCAGAAAATTTATCTCATTATTGAACCCCATAGTAACAGCCTTTTTTAAACTCTTTCCTATTGCTTTTGCAGACCTGTCCTTCATACAGAGAAATTGCACCATTTGCTCTAAAAAGGTGCAAGAAAAATGTAAGGAAGACTTAAAGAAATAAACAAAGGACTGGTCCGCGCCCCAATCCTACTATACAGAAACAGAGTATGGAGAAGCACATATTTTGAAAACCCACATTTTACTATTATCAGTAGCTGTTTTTCAAGGTTGATGTTTTTCTGTACCCCTAACTATAATTATTTACTACCTGGAGTCTATGTTATACTGTTAGCTTTGCTGAACTAGGTCAGTATACCACATTGTTTCCATCAATACCTATGGCCTTTGTCAAGGCTATTGGCTTTATGTCAGTTCCTTGTAATTGCAGCAATTGAGACAATTTTTCAATTAGAACTAGTATGACCCTACTGGTAATACATTCAGGAAGCAGTTGTCAGCATCCTGATGACTATCAGCACTTATCATACTGTTATTCAAGATATTTTTATATTTGTTTGTTAATGTTCCAATCAGGCTCATGATGTTGCCTTTGTTGCTATAAGCAGATACACTTCATTAGCACAATGGGTATGATGTCGTAGTACTATGCAGACGAAAACTAGTAATGGAACATTGTATTGTCCATATGGCATCTCTGGTCTGGCGCAAAGTTTTGTGTCTGGATCAAGTGAGATCGCCAGCACTTAGATGAAAACGTTCCAGGCATTTAGTGAAGACTAGAGCAATGTATCACTGCAGATGGTTTAATGTATGCAATAATAGACTTAATGTAGTAACAGAGAATTTATATCTCAAGAGCCAACAGTGCAACTTTTGCCCTTAGAAGGATTCAACCGAAACTTCCAAGCTTCCGGCTGTGGATCATAAGCAAAAGGCAACCCCTTCCTTGGAGCTGTACATCTCACTTTGTTTGGAACGGGAACTTCTTCATTGTTTTTCTAATCATTTAAAATTGAGATAAATTTTAATATTTCCACATTTGTGTAATTCAGAATTTTTGTATGTTAAAACAAAAATTATTTATTTAAATTATCTTAAGCAAAAGTATGAATCATGTCTTTTGGCACTTTATGCTTTTCATCATTTGCAGATAGTGCAATTTTATTCATTTTCATTGGAAAAATCTCATGATTACAACGTCCTATTATATTCAGCTTTCTCATTTGAACTTTACCTAAAAAAAGACGCTTTTTATAATCATCAAATGCCATTTCCTTTTTTCACATTTTTCTTTATTCCTTTACATTTTTCCCTCTTTTACTTTGTTCGAGTCGTCTTATTTATAACTACAAAGTTTGGCTTTAAGACCAACAAGAAGTGTTATTTGTTTTCCACAAGCTTCATCCTTAAATGTTCCAATAACGTTTTTGTTTATTCCTGTTTTAATTTCTGATGGATGGTTTTCTGGATAATCACTTGTATCAAACTTTTTTCTTACATCATTTGATATATACTTATAAAAATCTTCTATTTCTATTTCTATTTCATACAGAGTCTGTATCGGTAAATAATAAATCAGCTTTGTCTCCATACTTCTCTCAAATATAATTATAGCGAAAATCAAACATTAAAGTTTTTGACAAGTCCAAAATTGCTTGTCCAATATAGCTTGGTTTGTTGAAGTAAACTTCTCTCTTTTTTCATGTGGGCCGCAATTAGATGTTCATCAAATATTGTTCCTCCGTCAGAGTTTGGTTTTGATGACAGTTTGATTCCTGGTTCAAGATTATCTATCAATATTACGTTTTGTCTCTTTCTGATGTTGTCAATTTTCTTTCCAAATACTAAATTATTCATTAATTAGAAGAAATCCTTCTCAGAACTGTTTGAACCCAGCTTTCTAAGTTCTCTCTATTCTTTTTGATATATGGTTCCATCCATCTGTTTTAAATTTAAGTAATGTAATACATGATGATATTTTGGACAAAAGTTTCCAACAAGTTTTTCGGTTGTATCAATCTTCATTTCCTCTGGAGCCAGAGGAAATTGTTGCTTCATTAACGTAACAATATGTAAAGTGCTTTTTGAAAAATTCCTCTTTTACTAAATGTGAAAGACATTTTCAGCAGAAGTATTGTTTAAGCGATGTATTTTTGCTTACGTGAGAACTACTTAATCTTGAAAAGATAAAGCTTATTTTCAGACTCAAACTTATATATATCTTGAAGCAACGAGTATTAAGAAAATACTGTTTGGAATGATTTATGAAATTCTTGCTATTTTAAATTATCAAAGAAATGAACAGGTTGGTATTTTAAGGAAGTATTATGATTAGAAATTCATACTGTTGATTACAAACCAATAAAGAGGCCATCATACATTCAACTTCCAGATTTTATAATGGGAAAAAAAGCCATTCTTAATATAGAAAACAAAATGATAACAATTGTCTTATGTGGTCGATATTAAGATTTCTTCATCCAGTTAACATTAACAGCACAAGGATAAATGACCTTGTCAATATGAGGATGACCTCGATTTCAACGAAACAGATTTTCCAGTAAAAGTCTTAGATGTAACAAAGTTTGAAAAACAAAATCCAAGTCTCTCAAAAATAAATGTATTTTCGGTCAATGAACAAAATAAAATCTACCCAGTAAGAAAAGATTGCCAAAACACGATTTACTTTTGTTTGAGAAAGATGGAAAGTCTCACTATTCTCTTATCAACAACTTGTTTCTCCATTAAACAAACCATTATCATTCTAACTTTAATATCTGTATGATTTCTAAGAAACTCTTTTCTTTGCGGCGCTTTTTCCCTAAAGTTGTGAACTGGAATAATTTTTGGTTTTCCTTCAATAACATATTTTTCATGTTTGATTCCAAAATGGTATTCTCTCATTGCTCGTTCAAGAGCTTTTTTGAGATAAGCTGGTGTGCCTTTTGGAATCTTCTTGTTTTTGATACTTTCCTGAAAATATTCATCAAATGTTTTTATTTTGTGTTTTGGTATTTTAGGATTGGATATTGCTTTGGACATCTTTTTTCTTTGCTTTTCTATTCCCTACCAATCAGTTTTTGCTTTACTTATTGCTGTTTATACTCAGTAAACTCTTTTTTCATTTAAATTTTCTTCAAATCTTCAATTGATAAGTTATTTAAATCCACAAAGTTCATGCTGTTATTATATACTACAATTATTTTTTTTTAAATTACAATTTCATTTTGTGTGAATCAACTTAAATCTATTAAATTACGACTGCTGCTAAAATATTATGAAACAATGGTTACAGTCTCTCCATCATGTGATTTTTCCAACCAAGTGAAAATGATGCAAATCCCTTACACGTTTGTGTACGTGGTTTGCGTTTGAGCCAGAGTTTTGCATATTTCGTTTGCATCTGAGATAGAGTTTACCTTCTTCACTTCGCAACTTAAGATGTCATCTTCACTCAAACAACTTGTTGAAAGGATGACTACTGCTTCAAATGCAATTGAAGATGAAAAAAGTTACATTATGGAAACCTTGTTTATATCCATTTCATTCAATACCGAACATATTTTGAAGGTTTTGCATTCAGCTAACTTGGATGAGATAAAATCATATCTTGCAAGAGTCAAAGAAGGCTTTGACAGAGCTCAAGCCACTTAAAAATATGAAGAGACTTGACGTTATTGGAAGAAAGAAATTGAGTTGAAGCAAAAAGCTGATGAAGAGAAAGAAGAAAGAAAAAGAAGACAACAGAAAAAGACAGCAGCTGAAAATTCATGAAGCAAAAAACCATTCCTTAACAACTCCAACAGCAACGAACTGCAGTAAGTTTTAATTAAACCATAAAAAGATTTAGCTTAATCCCTATTTCACTAGAATATTATGTAAATCATGAAATATTCAGCATAGTGAAAACAAACCGGCAAGTGTGTGCAAATAGGGAATTTCCTTATTTTCATGTGTTGTCTTTTATCCAATCAAAGAGGTCACTTTGAAATTGCACATTTGTGTTTGTGTACTGTAAAAGAGATTTGCATTTGTGTGTCTTTGTAGTAGTTAAGATATTGTCTGTTCTGCAATGACTTTAAAGTACTTTTTTCGCTCATTTTTCCACATTTTCCATGAGTGTAGTGAGCTCATAAGTTTTTTAAAGACTAGGATTAAATGGAAATATTAGGTTTTCACACTATTTCCACTTTAAATGAGACACTTGAGTGATGGGGAGGAAAAAGTATAAATAATTTCGGTAGTAAGAAATAATTTTTTCTTTAATTCAAATTGGGATTTTACGACGGAAATTCCACCATTTCCTCTAAATAGGTGCAACAAAAATGTAAGGAAGAGTTAAAGAAATACACAAAGGACTGGTCCACCATAAAAAATTGAAGCCCCCCAATCCTACAAATACAGAAACAGAGTTTGGAGAAGCAGATATTTTGAAACCCTGCATTTCAATATTATCATTAGCTGTTTTACAAGGTTGATATTTCTCGGTACCCCTAATTATTTACTATCCTGAGTCTATGTTAGATGTCGATGTCAATGATTGCTATTTTGTATAGAGTTTTGTCCTGCTTAGCCGCCTTCCTATTTGCTCCAATTTGAGATCAATGCAAGCGAAAATCCGCCACTTATCTTTAGGGAGTCTTCACTTCTCGCTTTCTCAACTAGTCTGCCAATATGTTTTCAAGAGCTCAACTTAATCGAACAATGCATACTTAAAAGGGGTAATCTCGAAAAGCAGCACTGTTACTTAAGAAAACTAGATGTTCATTGCAGTGGGAAAGACTTTGATAAGTTAAGGAAATTAATACTTCATGAAATTAAAAATTCACATTAATTTTAAATACGATAATTAAGACAGGTGTTAATCTCCTATAATAGGGTATACATGAAGGTTCTTGAATGTTTAATCACACCCAGTTCCTTTTGCAACAGAGATTATCAATAATGCAGTGACAATAAGTGCTGCACTACAACAAAATTGTGGCCACTACGAAGCAACCCAAGGAAGGGCAGGTGAACCAAGAAACCTGATGTCCAATACCTTTGCTGATAAAGAACAAAGGTTGACCATTAAAAGAGACACTATTTTTTTTGCCTTTCCAAACCTTGAGAAGATACTATCCCTTGCACATCTCAAAAGCTTGAGTAGCAAGCCGCTAGCTCGGGCAGAAAGAAGGTTGTGCTTAGAAATAGACGGATCAGCCAACATCTAGAGAAGTTTGAGGCTGCCTACCCCAATTTGAAAGCCGGAGGTGGCTTTGAAATATTGAGGAGTGGGATTGGCAACAGTTTGGCTTTTGTACAACCACTAGGAACCACCGTTCCTTATCTGAGGGATCAGGCAGGTCTTGGACAGGCCCTGGCCTACCTATGGCCATTGAAAGCGTATGTATGTATGTATGTATGTATGTATGTATGTATGTATGTATGTATGTATGTATGTATGTATGTATGTATGTATGTATGTATGTATGTATGTATGTATGTATGTATGTATGTATGTATGTATGTATGTATGTATGTATGTATGTATGTATGTATGTATGTATGTATGTATGTATGTATGTATGTATGTATGTATGTATGTATGTATGTATGTATGTATGTATGTATGTATGTATGTATGTATGTATGTATGTATGTATGTATGTATGTATGTATGTATGTATGTATGTATGTATGTATGTATGTATGTATGTATGTATGTATGTATGTATGTATGTATGTATGTATGTATGTATGTATGTATGTATGTATGTATGTATGTATGTATGTATGTATGTATGTATGTATGTATGTATGTATGTATGTATGTATGTATGTATGTATGTATGTATGTATGTATGTATGTATGTATGTATGTATGTATGTATGTATGTATGTATGTATGTATGTATGTATGTATGTATGTATGTATGTATGTATGTATGTATGTATGTATGTATGTATGTATGTATGTATGTATGTATGTATGTATGTATGTATGTATGTATGTATGTATGTATGTATGTATGTATGTATGTATGTATGTATGTATGTATGTATGTATGTATGTATGTATGTATGTATGTATGTATGTATGTATGTATGTATGTATGTATGTATGTATGTATGTATGTATGTATGTATGTATGTATGTATGTATGTATGTATGTATGTATGTATGTATGTATGTATGTATGTATGTATGTATGTATGTATGTATGTATGTATGTATGTATGTATGTATGTATGTATGTATGTATGTATGTATGTATGTATGTATGTATGTATGTATGTATGTATGTATGTATGTATGTATGTATGTATGTATGTATGTATGTATGTATGTATGTATGTATGTATGTATGTATGTATGTATGTATGTATGTATGTATGTATGTATGTATGTATGTATGTATGTATGTATGTATGTATGTATGTATGTATGTATGTATGTATGTATGTATGTATGTATGTATGTATGTATGTATGTATGTATGTATGTATGTATGTATGTATGTATGTATGTATGTATGTATGTATGTATGTATGTATGTATGTATGTATGTATGTATGTATGTATGTATGTATGTATGTATGTATGTATGTATGTATGTATGTATGTATGTATGTATGTATGTATGTATGTATGTATGTATGTATGTATGTATGTATGTATGTATGTATGTATGTATGTATGTATGTATGTATGTATGTATGTATGTATGTATGTATGTATGTATGTATGTATGTATGTATGTATGTATGTATGTATGTATGTATGTATGTATGTATGTATGTATGTATGTATGTATGTATGTATGTATGTATGTATGTATGTATGTATGTATGTATGTATGTAATTTATAGAATATTTGACAAACCAGTCTGCTGTTGTACGAATACTGTGAGAAATGCGTTCTTGTTTTGGGTGTTTGTTTTCTTCTCAATGCAGTTGCATGAATACTAGCAGTACAAAAATGCACGACATGAGGAAGTCACGATTTGAAAATTTGGACTTTGCCCGTCTAGAAGCAAACACAGTTTCTGTCTTTGAAAAAAAACGGACGTTGCTGAATTGCCGGAAGAAAAGCAAATCTTTCCCTGTACATCGGATGGGAAAACAGGAAAAGCCACATTTATAAAGCATTTACGTGCTATCAGTGAACATGGCACTCAGCTAATTAAGTGTAGAAGATGCCGTAAACCACAACGTCAGGAAATCTAAGATAAGATAAAACCGTAGATCAATTCATCATGGGAGTTTAAAATCCCCCGGCAAAGGACATAGTGGCAGCAACACTGCAAGAAAGCTACCAGGCTCCGCTTGCTCAAAGAGCAGATAACTCCTATCCAGTGGATAAATCACTATCCAGTGGATAAAATTTATCCACTTGCACCACCTTGTTGTTCAAAAGGTGGATCGCGCCATCCACTCGCTTTCCAGCGGATAAATTAAATTTATCCATGGTAAGGTAGGTAGTATAAATTTTTATCCACTGGATAAACAACACAAACATGGCTGGTCAACAGTTGCAACTTTTACAGAGCAACTTGTCGCTAAACCAACTTCCCAAAAAAAAGACAATTTTTGGCCAGCAGCTCAACCCATTAATGTCGTACACTGACTCCGAGTTAAGATGTCAATATCATTTTGGGCGAGATGTAATTAACTACATCATTGGACTTGTTGCAGACAACATTACGCCTGAAACAAACAGAAACCATGCCATTTCAGTAGAAATGCAAGTGTTAATTACCTTTATGTACTTGGCGTTGCATTTGTTTCTCCACATAATCAGAGACACATTTTTAGGCTTCGAGAAATCAACTGTCGGCCGAGTTGTATAATATGTGACACACGCTTAACTGCAAAGGTTGGCAATTTCATCAAATTTCCATCAATGAGGGCTTGAAAGAGACAAAATAAAGCAAGGTCTTTTTCGTGTTGGTGGATTTCCGTGTACCATTGGCTGCATTGTTGGTACACACCTCAGAATAACAGCCCCTCACAAACTCATGAACTGTAAAGGTTATTACTCGATCAATGTACAGACAATCTGCAACCAGCGAGATAAGCAAATACGTCCATTACTTAAATTATATAGTTAAGTATAATAGACAAGGCTTCAGTTAAACCAAGGGTTTCTGTCATGTGAGCAATTGGCTTGATTGCAACATGTAAACGTATACTTTTTCTACTCTGTTAATTGGGTCCTTTTGGGCTTCCTCACCACATTGCTTGTGTAATTTCTGTATTTTTTTCTGTGCTGAAAATAAATAAAGAAAACTAAACTATGTGATGTGACATGTGATCAAGAGCATTTCATATATTTCACAGCAAAGATACAGACAGTGATCAGCAGAGCTGCTTGAGGAACTCAGTTGTGGATCAGGTAGAGATACTGGTATATCACATCTGGGTAGTGGATCTGGTGCGACTGAAGAATGGCAGCTGGTTTCTATGGTGGGTGAGTTTCCAGATTAGGAAGTAGTTTCTCTAGTGGATACAGTTGATAATTCAAGAGTGTCAGCATCAACTGAGTCTGAAACTTGTGCTGCATAAAAATTGTGTTAACACCCCTTAACTCCCATAACTAGTCTGATCATCCTTTTCACACTACATTTTCCAGTAAGTACTCCAGAGAATCTCCAGAATCTCCTTTGCCAAGAAAGCAACTAATTTTGATCCAGTAATTGTCAGCAAAAAGGAGTTGGAGGTGATGGACAGTGCTAAGTTGCCAGGTGTAACAATAAGTACCTCCCTCTCACGGAACGCTCACATAGATGAGGTAATCAAAAAGGCTAGTAAGCGGCTGTACTCTCTTTGCAGTTGAAACGGTCTAGGATATTGCCTATCGACCTAGTACTGTACTATACTCTATGTATTAGGTCAATAACTGATTACGCTATTCCAGCCTTCTACCACGCTCTCCCCCAATACCTGAAAAAATGAGCTAGTGGGCTTAGAGAAACGGGCCATATCAATTATAGTGCCAGGCGCTAGCTACAACACTGGGTTGTAAGATTTCAGGATTTTACCTCGAAGGGAACACCATGACCAGCTTTCAAACACCATTTTTAGAAGCATTATTTTCGACCCAAACCATAAGATTAGAAACCTGTTGCCTCCAACTCGTTGCCACAATGGTTACAATTTAAGAAAACAGCACAATTTTTAAGTACGCAAATTATATGAAAACCAATTGGACAAAAAACTACTTCATATATGCCATTGCTGTGATGGTATAATCAGACAAATTTCATAGAATTATTAAATTTTCATGCTTTTAACATTTGTTAGCACCATCACATTTTTAAAAGTATTTGTAATTTTTTTATTATAGTTTTATTTACTCATGGACTGTTATTAAATTATTGTATGTTATTATCACAGTTTTACTACAGTATTGTAAAATTACATTATTCAGCCAAGAGGCTGCAAAAAAATTTAATAACCATCAAACCATCAATCTATATATTCATCTTTGTTGAGGTATGCCAGTTTTCCAACAACGGATACATTAGTTATAGCCCCTCAACCCAAAATAAACAATTTTAATTTCCATTCATTTCATGTAAATGAAACACACACATTAGCATTTTGAAACCCATTTTAAATGCCCACACAATGAAAACCACCACTAAGTAATTTTTTGTTTGTTTCTTTTAACAGTTACTGAATGAACTGGTTTCCCTAATTTTGGGAGGTCCTGTAGTAGCTTAAGGAGCATTCAAGCAGCAGGTCCTCCTAGTCTTCGTAGAATCGCCGACACACTGTTCACAGATGCCTTAAAGGCTCTGAAGGAATCAGATTTCCGTAAGCTGTGCACCATACCAGTTCATTTTGCATCAAATCCAGTGACAGTATTTGTGAAAGAAAATCCTGATACAATTCAGTGGCCAACAGATTTTTGCACTCAAAGTGAGTACGAATCACAATTTTACCAACAACTAACCAAAAGCATTACAGCATACTGTATTTCCCAGACTGGACTTGTAAAACATGGACTAGTAAAATGCAGACTTGTAGAACGAGGACTCAGGATAGGCTCCTGCGGACGACTTTTCTTTTTAGATTTTTTCCGCGTTTGTAAATGAGACATTTACCAGCGGGTAAATGCAGTTAATGGGGCATGAAGCCCCAGGGGGGTAGGCCGAGTAAGCCTGCCCCGTCTTAGGCTCGGTGATATCTTGAAAGCCTGATTCATTAAATGAAAGCACTCTATTCTTTAAGCAGAAAACAAAAGCTTTTCATGGCTAGAACCTCACTAATTTGTCGCATGTTTGTCATCGTGTATTTTCTTAGCTTTGCAAAGATTGGTCCCTGTTTTCAAAGCCCTATTCAGAGCTATTCATGGCTAGACCTTAATCATGATAAGTTGAGATAGTTTATAGTACAACTGTGCCTATTGGCTGTACTTTGAGACACTGTCTGACTATAAAGCTTTGCCAATGCCACTCCTAGCCATTATTTGGTTAGTTTGCACAAAAGCAATCATTTAAAGTAGTTTTGTTACCCGCCCTCCCTCCCTTTGGAGGAGTTGTTGTTTTGTTATGTCTCAATAAATTTTGGTGGGTCACTCCCTGTGGTGCGGTTAAGTCTGCGTTGCGACTTCCCCCAAGCTTTTGGCATTGCTTGTGTCTTGCCATCTTTTGAGCTATTCCTTTGCCTTAATCTTGTCCGATCCAGCCCATGCAGCGCTGGGGAGATAAGAAAGGCTCTGCCAAGATTCTTGTCCTACCCCACGGTAGTGGGGCGATAAGTAAGGCTTGTGTTATTTTGTGCGCATAACCCGAAGTCGCTATAACCTGCCACAGGGCTGTGTCCCCCCCTTATTACGCCATCATGTAGTTGTTGTTTATTTAGCCTGCGTGCGTCATTTACTTGCGTGACGTTTGCATGCGTATCTTACAAGCGGAATAGCGACATTAATCGGATAAAACTGAACATTGAACAGACTTTTACAAAAACAAATTTACGTTTAACAATTCTGTTCATTTATTTTTAGGCTGTTTTATTCCGAAGGTTTAGTGAGCGTAACAACCCCTGTTTGACCTTTTAGCTACAAAAGGTGTTTATATGCACCAGTTACAAACAATTTAAGAAGTTTTGGCCAAGAAGAAATTGATTTATCACTCGTTCATAATAGTAATTGTGTTTCATCGAATCTTTAAGCAGCCAGTTGAATAATAATTATAATAATAATAATAATAATAACAACAATAATAATAATAGTTTCATTTTTGGATCGCCTGCTTTCTGTCACACAACATGTCCAATGAGTAGCTTGTTCTCTTCAATATGTTTATAAACATTCTGATAAAGGAGCAATTCACAGCAAAAAGTACAAAACCTTATTTTTTCTAGCTTCAAAACTAGATGCCCTGGAGTAATATAATATAATTAATAATTATCCTTGTCAACAACATGAATGCCAGCAAGTCAAAGAAAACACAATGCCTACGTACCCCCAGCATCCAAAGCCTATACCAGGAATCTTAGTTTTCGCCAGACTTGCATTTCTGGACAGCAAGGTTACACAATGTTATGGCTGTGGCTACTCCTTGAAGCCAGACGGAACCATACCCCATCCACCTGATGACCTTGTGCTAACTACAAGACTTCACCGACAATATTACAAGGCAGGTCAGCAACAAACGTCACCAGATATTTCAAATGTGTACTACCATGTCAACCCATTCTGCATCAGGGTGACCTTTCCTTCCTTCGAGCCAAATTTATGGCAAAGACCAGCCGATCTCCAACCGTTTCTTCTCCAAGAACACAAACAGATGATCATACAAAGGCTTGCTGTAAGGTTCTAGTTGGACTGTGGTCTGTTACGATCATGTCACCATATCATGTCCCTACTATTTGAAACCATCAGACATTGAAAACTAAGACTTTTTTATTGTTATTGACAATGTTGAACTGTAGAATCTGAGATTGTTACTTTACGATATTATATGATACAGATTACAATGATGCTAAATTAGATTATGAATCTTCTTTGTAGATTTATTTGTATTGCATACGTTACTGTTAGGAGTTATGATACCTCTTTTTTCAAGGTGACATTTTTTTTATTGTTATTGACGTCATTGAACAGTTCAGAGATGTATGTAGCAACTGGGATTGTTAGTTTAGTAAAAAAGTTAACTCAGTTTTGTTACAAAGCAAAAATTGTCGGCTCGAGTCTCCAAAGTTATGTAGTTTTTATTGCTATTAAACACCTACAATACAATCATGTTCATTTCTAGATACAGCTATTACTTAACAATGTTATATGATACATATAACAATGACAGTAAATTAGTTTATGAATCTTACTAAGAGTTATGTAAGTTTAAGAGTATATCATTATGTAAGTTAAGAGTTATGATACCTCTTATTTTCACTTGAGAAGTTCTTTGAATAGTAGATGATCGTGTTAATAGAGTTATTTTTTTGTGTGTGTGTTTTACAAGTCCGTGGTTTGACTAGTCCGCATTTTACAAGTCCAGTCCGCGAAATACAGTATGCCAAGCATTTCTACTTCAATTAAGCAAGCACTGATTGTGCACACTTTGTTCCTCAAGGAATGGTTCCAGGTATCGTTTGCAAGAAAAAACAATGACATTTACATTAACTCTTCTCTTCCCAGTTACTTATTTTATGAGAAACTCATTAACTTTAGTATTTTTGTCATTCTTTATTACCTGATAAGAATTTTATATGTTTTTCAATTTCTTCTATCTTTCTACGGCTTGTAAATAGTTCCAGCTATTGGTCTAGGATATTTCAAATGACTGCAGCATTTCCCGCAAATTGTAAATTGTGTAGAAAATTATCACTTTTTTTCGCTCTTATTTCTTCTCCTTTTTCCTGTGCTCATCAAAGATGAAGAAGTCCAATCTACCATTAAACATAATGACAATTTCATGTGTCTACTGAAACACACGGTCCAGAGGAGTTTCGTGTGAATAAATGAAATACTTACTTAAGTCTCACCTTGAAAAATGTCTATACCTGTCGCTTAGCACGATTAATTAGCCCAATGGGATCTTTATGAATGTACTGTAAACGATTTCTTCCCTTCTTATCTGACCCAGATCGACTTTGTTGTTCACCATTTTGAAAATCAATAGGCGCAAGCCATATCCTCGCTGGCACACAGCATGTCGCCCAAAGAATGACCGAAGGCCGTCGTCCGAAGGGCGACCGAGGCACGAAGTGCTGAGTAAGAAAAAGGACAAGGGAGGAAACTTGTACCATGTGACTTCGTTCACTGTGAACTGCATCACTCGGTGACAGAAGTAAATGAGACCGGAAACACAAGAGCAACAGACCGCTGCTAATTCGAGAATCAAAACATTAGCTGTGGAGGGAGTTTTAAAGACCTCAGAGATCTATGCGAAAGCAACAGAGTTTTTATTGCAGTGAAGATCTTTCAAGACTGGACATTTGTTGTACATGTCAACAGTCTTTGATGTCTTACACAGGTTTTGCTTGTGCAAAGTCTCCCTAGTAGTCGCAAAGCGTACAGCCACAGTCGCAAGAGGTAACACTGTTGGGACCACCGAAGAATGGCGCAGTCGTGATGATATTACAGTTGCCTTGTGCATCCGCTCTACTCAATGTCACGCTTTATTGCAAGAGTACACACAACCTGTAAATCACTATCCCTAATAATTTAACATTCTCCAACCAAAACTAACAAGCAGGACCCAGCGTGATACAGCATTGCAGAAAAACATTACATTCACGGACTAAAGAAAATCGCTTGGTTATTCAGATCCAGAAGGCACTTTGTGAAAATTGGAACCCTTATTCAGCCGTAATAAGAAGCTTCATGCTTCAAAAGAGGTCAGAGAAAATGCGCTTTCATCAGAGGGCAAATCCTGCCGACCAGAAACAATAACCACAGTAAATTGACCAGTACTATTGCCTATACAAAGCTCCCACATATCCTACAATAATCCAATGTGCCGATTTGTTTCGGCTCCGGACCTCTTCTTAGCCGACTTTTTTGGTGTAGAAGCAGTCTAAGAAGACATGCTTCAAGAAACTCCCGATTCCGAGTGTCATTGTTGTTTGATTGTAAAATACTTAATCCAATTACACAAGCAATTTACGTTTCTAATTTGATTGGTCCAATTTAATTGGTACGGGAAACACATACGCGGTAATGATGAAGCATTGACATGGGGGAGGGACTTAATTAACCTCTTTTCTCCCAAAGATGTCTACAGATGTTCTTTATTTTCTTTCTTGTGCGCTCGCGAGCTCACCAATGTTTTCGAAAAGAACAAAAAGAAAAATAAAACAATGTCTGTGTACAGGCTAGGGGAAGTGCTAGAAAATTGCATTTTTCCACTGTAGCCACCTCTCACAAAATGGCTCGTGGACTATCAGAACCACGTAGTTTTAACAGATTTATTGGCAACAGAGCTGGTCCTTACAAATGACCACTTCTGAGCTTCAGTAAAAACAGTCAAACTCAATCAGCATCTTTATGGTGTCACATCGGCGACATACAGTACATGTGTTACTTCGCTCCGCTTTACAGCTAAAAAATATTTATTATATTAATTTTGCTTACACATCTACTCGCCTTGCAGCCATGACAGTATATAGTTACCTGTTTCAGTGGAGATCACAAGACAATGTATAGATTTAGCCAGGGCTAAAAACGAAGCTCTGGTTAATAATACGTGCAAACAAACAAAAAATTAAATCATGTAATGCTAAACAGGGACAACAATGAAAATGGCTTCAAGACTAATAGATCTAATTAGCAAAAAAACAAATTTGCACATGCAGCACACTTTTTTGTCTTTTCCTTGCCGTTGTTTTTGCACGACTACAATGCTGTTTTGCACAACTAAAATGTCAAACTTCCTAGGTACACATTATTTTTAATGGAGGAATTGTCGTATATGGCTTACCCAATATTATGTTTCCTGTGTTCATGTTCGTTTTTATTTTTCACTGCTGCTCATTTTCACCTTGCTGGCTGCTAGCATTTCTCATTTTCTCCCCCGCCACTTTGAATTCTCATGTTTTTCTTCCTACGAAATTCATCTCCTTTGTTTTCAATAACTCGCTCTAACTCTTTCTCTGTTATCCACGTTAGTGTAAACATAAAAAATAATGCCGAAAAAGACACGACTTTGTTGTTGTTTTTTCTTTCTAAAAGTCCGGGCGGCCATGTGATTTCAATCCAAATAATACCTTGAGTTGCATTTGGGTTGCCATACCTGTTGATTGAATTATTTTACATTGGTATGCCTGTGGTGCAGACAGACAGTCACTTGATCGCTCGTTCGCTGTACGGTCACGTGATTACCACATTTCCTTAGCTATGGGGCTCCGCCCACATGCGGTGCGCCGCGCGTGGAGCTCCACTAACAAGCATGTGCACAAATAACAATTAAACAAGGCAATTTGACTGATCATAACTATGACTAGTAATAGTTGACACTACAGCTGCCCCTGTTCTGTATATTGTCAGTCAATAGCATTCTTGCTCGTTGTGTAGCTCTTTGAAATATACCGATTCATAATGAAGATTTTCACACATATTCCATACAATAGGTGGGATAAATACAGGAAACCCAAGGTTCCATGCACAGTTTCAGCTCGATTTAAACAGCTTTGATCAAAACATCCTCAGTTTCGAGAATAGTATATTCTAAACCATAAGAAAGTTGAATTTTTCCCTATTTCTCTTTCACTTTTTACATTCAGTTCATTTTATTTGCCAGAAAGTAAGCCTTAGAAATTAAAACAATGTTTGACGATTCACACTCGCGCATTCTAGTCTTATTTGAAACTTTATAATGGAAGGACATTTGTGAGCAGGGAATAAGTCAGCACAGAATTTGATTGTCGGCAAATTTCTGTAATCGTCGATCCTTCTGCTAGTGATAAGCTAGCCATTGTTCACTCTTCTTGCTTGTTTGGGCTGAGTCCGGTCAAAGAGAGAGAAAGAGTGTCTGGCAAGGTTTCCAATATAAATCAAAGATTTGTGAACTCGTGTCTGGCAAACTTTCCAAGTGTTTGTATATACACAGTTAAACACACCTTATAACCTCATCTGTGCTTAACGAGTGTCTTTTGGTCCATAACTTTCAAAACAACTGCTCCACAGAATGTCACTGCGTAATGCAAAAGAGTATCAAAGTATGACTGCACAGTAAATGTCACAAAATCTACCTGAGCGGTCCCTTCGGGATTTTCTGTCTTTACATCATCTTAACCATTTCATGCTTGCGGGCGTAAACAATAGAAACATCATCATTACCTACCAATTCCTTGCGGCCCCTGTTCAAGCAAATCAAGATTTTTTGTATATTGACTGTATGACTGTATATTTCAGCTGTAAGTACTTTCCTTAATCAGGGTGAAAAGAAAGTCATTTTTACAGCTTGTCGCTCAGGCAAGCTGAACCTAGTATTTACTAGCCCAGATGTCATTTCAACTAGCCCCAGACACTTTTTGATGAGCAGAATTGATTTCGTAGTTCTTCTGTTATTCTAATTGCTCAAAAAACCTCACTTAACCGTCGGGCAAGTTAACATCAGAATTTACTAGCCCGATAGCAAAATCCACTAGCCCCGGGCTATCAGAAACTACTTTCTTTGCACGCTGTTAATATACGCGTAAGTTACTAGAGTTTCTCCTTGGGATTTCGCCCTCTGGGCAAAATCCCTGTGGGAGCAAAAACATTAAGATTTATATGTTTTGATGCTTGATCTATTATTACAGAGATTTTCTCACCATTCAAGAACAAAATGAGCTTCGCGTACCATGACTGCTTTAACGGCTGTACATTGTACATTGTACATTGCTCTGCAAAATTTCAAGGCCCTCTCTTCAGGATATCATACTCAGGCTGGATAATTTCAGCCTGAGATCAAGTGCCATTTTGAAGAAAGATTTTTCTCCCTACCCCAGATAGTATTTCATTGTCCACTCTACAGCATTTAGTAGACGACCTCCCCCCACTCCAGAATTTGTTGATGCACAAATCTACATGACCAGCCGGGGTGTTTTCTTGAAGCAAGAGAGAGAACCCTGGGAACAAGGTTAGGTGTCCGTCTGAACAAAACACACACACGACCATAAGCTTCCTTACCCTTTTGAAAACTTTCACATCAATGCAGTTGCAGGAAAGACGCCAGCTGGAAGCCAAACGTTAAAAGCTTGACAACATTATACTTTTAACCCCGATCTACGAAAAAAGTAAAACAAACTGAAATATTAGTTAAATGTCTGTACTTTCTTAGATTCGCGGACGGCGGTTGCGATGACAGAGTATGGAGTTATACAGGGGAATGAAAAGACAATGGACAAAGCGAACTAACTATAGTTTCCGCAACGCAGAGGAATACCCCGTGCAGCGTGAGATGTCTTTCGTTTTACTATTTGGAGGGAATTCATTCATCATCATTAATGTGAAAACATAGGCAAGCTTGCACATCGTTCCATTTTTTCATAATGATCTCCTCATCGCGTCCGAGCAACATAGTCTACATTGAAAAATTAATACATGTATTGGTGTTTATGAAGGTGGCAAATCATATCGCAGCGTCGCAGCGCATCGGTTTTCAAACGCGTAAACCTTTTGATACACTTTCAAAACGATCAGCAAACAAACAGTACATCATTGTGACATTAAACTCTTATCGGTGAAAAATAACTACCCTAGATCGGTCTTAGTAGCTGCAAACGTCTCTAAAAGTTAAACCGTATGCGTTGTCGTGCATAACTCTCCCGAGTACAGTATTCAGAAAGGTGACATTGTAAGAATCAAACTGTCAACGATCGTAGCTACGAAAGACACTGTACACCTGCTTAATGTGAAGAGATAAAGTAACTTTCCAAACCTGAAACAGCTGGTGCAAAAAATCAGCAAAATCATAACTCATCTGGCAGTCATCTTGGAGCTCGTCAGCTGAATGACAATCAAGCCAAAAACATTGGCCGAAACATGTCAGATGTCACATGCTACGGTCAGCGGCCTCACGTACAAACTTTCATGGCGTGGACTCAGGGACTTGAGGTAACAGGACTTCCGGACTGAAAACACGCCGGGAAGCACACAAGTATCCAGTCTAGCCAGAAAGGAAACATACCAATGAATATATTTTGCTGGTGTGTCGGGGATGATTTTGCATTCGCGATACTGTATCATGCAAATGAGACTTTTGGATGCGTATGTGATCGTCTGCTTGATACAATAAGACGTTTTTAATGAAGGAGAAGGTTTTGCATGCTTTGGAGAGAACGACCATTGAATTTAAGTTTAGCCTGTGTAGCAAGCGTTTCCGCGCGAGTTCGTCGAGATCGTTGGGACGAGAACAAAAAAAAAAGGAATGACGGGGGAGGGGGGAAGAAAGAAACGTTGTTTCTTGTTCTCCCCTCCTCCTGCCCCTTCCACCATTTTCTTTTTTCTTGTTCCCGCTTTAACTTTCGCGCAATAACTCGATCGGAAACGCTTGCTACGCAGGCTAATTTAAGTCTAATATTATTATTTCTTTCTTTCTTTTTATTTTCATTACTACTATTATTATTTTCTTATTTTTTACGCTCGTTAAAGGAGCTGTGTCACGAAATTCAGCCAAACTAGGAAATTACAAAATGCCCATTAAATTAAGAGAAACATAAAAATAACGGCTTAAAACTTTAAAGGAAGGTTAAAATAACATAACAGAAACAACAAATGTCACGGATGGGCAAAACTGAAGAAGACTGAAACGGATTGAAATTAGGATTTTTGAAAACTGTTCAGCCTAACAGTTTTTCAAAGTTGATCCCTGCTGCTTGCAACTTCAAAAATAATGCTCAAGAGATATATTTGTTTGTCTTGGTTCTCTGATTTTGTCATTTACATGTAATTTCCTTGCTTACTTTAAGTTCCATAGCGATTTAGGGCGAGTAATTGGCAAAATTGATCAAAATGAACGGGACTGCCGTGATTGTGTAATATATATACTTTTATACGATGATATATTTTCTCCTTATTTTAACTTTTTTGCCATTATAAACTAGCCTAGTTACTCTATTTATTAATTGTTATTATTATTATTTTATTTTTTATATTATTCCTATTGGCCTATTCATTTCAAATTTTGAATTTTTACTTGCATTAAGTTTCCAACTGTACTGCTTTTAAACTGTATTAATATATCTGTAACAACTTTCTGTTAAATAAATCCCTCGAAGGAGACCGGCTTGTCCGTTCGAAATAACGGGAATACTCGAGTCTTTATTCTTTTCTGTTTTGTTATTACAATCCATTGTTCATAATCCTCATAACTATTGTACTGAGTTTTACGAATAGTCTTTCACACACTAGCCTTTATTTTAATCCATTGGTCCCCTTTGGTAAAACAGCAATATTGGGATAACGTCATAACTTTAAAAGTCTCTGACTCAATCGAACCAATCGAAAGTTCTAAACGACACTCGAGCTACTGTTGTGAAGCATTTTGAAAGTTGTTTTTAAGACGGATCTATCTTAACTTTTGAGTTTAGTTTTTGTTTCATTAAGTCTTGTTTTTGTCCACGTACTGTTTCAAACAGTGGTATTCGACAAATGTAATATTCAGTTCCTACTGTGTACTTTGCCGTTACAATTTCTCATATATTGCTACTTTCCTAAATAAACGGATCAGACAATAAAAAATACATTTCGGTAGTTTGGTCCACTTTCGCCTCGCTAGCCCCCCCCCCCCCCCCCCCCCCCGACACACACACACACACATAAAACATAAAATCCTGGTTACGGGCCTGTGATCGTGTTTGTGGTTTTAGAGCTGACCTTCGTTATTTGGTCTGTTTGGTACTTATCAGTTGCGGCTGTGCGTAGGCTAGTCTATTCCATGACAACAGCAAACCTGTTGCAATAAGATAGCGATAAGATATACAATAAACATGTCCAGCTTTAGCTATTAAAACCGCTACTATACCTGAACTAGGAGAAGCAGAGTATAAGTAGTAAGTAGAAGTTGTAAGAAGATTAAGAAGAATAAAGGCCAAGATGTAAATCAGATTCCTGGTACCTCTTCGTGTAGCGTGCGAGTTGCTCGAACACACCCCCACACTACAGTCACAATAGACAACGATTCTGATAAGTTATTTTAGCGGACAAATAGTCAGGAAAGCAGCAAAGAAATCAACGGGAAATCAGCAAATAATGAAAAAAACAAAAAAAAAATTCAGGTAAAACGAACGATCAGGGGCAGCCGCCGACTGTTTTCTATAAAATGTCCTTTCGGAGAAGCAAATCATTGCCTATAATGTCCTTTTGTTTGAGGACAGCCAAACATTTTGAAATGAACGTTCCATTCATGTACAATTTTGGAAGCTCATCCAATGAATGCTCTACGATTTTGTGAACCGCTTTAATTCTTCGTATTTACTACCTAGGTTACACTATTTTTCGTGGAAAAACGAAACCTACAATTTTCGGATTCTGTAAAATGTCTAAAATGTGATGAAGAGAGGAGTTAGAAAAATTATCACTTTCGTAGCACGTTAAATTGCACCAACAATTTTCGGAAAAATAATACCGATGCTCTTGTGATTTCGAAAAGACTCGAGTTCCAATACGATGACCGAACAGATAAGAATATTGTAGCGCCACTTAGAATACAGAAAGTGTTTTCAACGTATTTTTTGAGGAAGCTGTCGTTGGGTACCTTTGAACAATAGATTGACTGTACAAACGTGGAAGAGTTCTGAACGTGCCAGGTGAACGTGCTGGTGCGATTAACTGTAACGCTACCTGTAAGTGACACCGTAAAGTTAAAAAGTCTTTACCGAAGCATAATTATATTCACTCTGTAATTAAGAAGGTTGATTAAAGTGATTCATGGATAAAGTTGTAGTCTTGTTCCTCTCCTCTAAATCTCAGTTTTACCCAACAAAAAAACACACTCAACGATAGGGTGCGGCTCAATTCAAGCCAAGCCCTCGGTTTATTCTCCGATAGCCTGCGTAGCAAGCGTTTCCAATCGAGTTATTGCGCGAAAGTTACAGCGGAAGCAAAAAATTTTTTTTTGCTCTTGTCCCAGCTTTCTAGACGAACCTCGCGAGGAAACGCTTGCTACGCAGGCTAATTCAGAAGGTCAGATCAGAAGGAGACGGCTCGCCACCGAACAGGTGAAACCAGGCAATGCTACGAACTGCCGACTCCAGGGGAGATACCGTCTTCGCCCCAGTCATTAAATGACACAGTAAATAGCAACGTAAAACGGAGAAGCAGGAAAAACTGTCAAGCCATGTTCTCGTGCCTAAAACCTCCAACTGTTGTAAGAAGAAAAAAAACTTGGAGTAAGTACTGGGAACTCTGCTAGCCAACGCAGCATCCGGAAGAGAACTTGGAAGGGATTATAAAACACCAGATCACTGGAGAACCGCAGCCCGAAGATCCGACCACATTGTAGTGCTGAGAACATCTGCAAACTAAAAGCACAAAGAACACACACACACATAATAAAAAGTCAAGAACAAACAAAAATTACCCGAACGCTATAACAGCAAGACCGAGATGAAAGACAAAACCAGTACGGTCTAATATATACCCGCGCCAATTACCCACATACCAGCGCACATACCTGAACAAATATAAGATACCGATGAGAGCATATTTTCCTGCTAACTACCAAGCCCGGCGTTCTTGCATATCTTTTCGCTCCGCTACAACCTTTTCCGGACTATACTCAATCGTAAGACCTTCTAGAAAAGGGAAATATTCAGCAAAACACGCACAATTTTCCTGAAAACGTCCCATTCTTTATTCGAATGTATGCCAAGTTCGACCTTCTAACCTAATCGAACTCGATGAAAGTTCGATCGGCTTCGATTACTAAAACTTTTTTGTGAGAGTTCGATTGTGTTCGATTACCGAACTTAATCGAACACAGTCGTTCGATTAAGTTCTATGATTGGGTTCGATTAATAGAATGATAGAATGGTTGGTTTGGTTCGAGTGATTACGCCGGGAACAAAATCGATTTGATGAAACATAGCCAGCGAGAAATGAGAAAACGTATTTTTTCGGCTGAGTTGCCCACCTTAACGTCTTTCTCTTGCACGGAATTGTGGCTGGCTAACTTTTAATCTTCAAAGAGTAGTAGGTAAACAGCGAAATTGTTAGTCGATTTTTTCCAAAAAACTGGTCACCTCTTTTTTGTGGGTATAACTCAGTAGTGATTACCCCGCAAGCAGAGGTTTCTTTATCGCATGGCTTTTAGCGTTTACGAAGTCATTCGCGTGGCTTGTGTCTCGTGTACTGGATTTGATTCAACCACGCTACAGACAAGCCACAATAATGACTTCGTAAACGCTAAAAGCCATGCAAGAGAGAAATGGGGGGAGAGAAATGGTGGGGACCGTGTTAGATTTACACTAGGAAAACGAAAAAAAAACAAAACAAAACAAAAAACAAAAACAAAAACAAAACAGGGGAGACTGAATTTTTTTCCCGCGCTGTTATTTGAATGCCTGGAACTGACTAATATCCAAATAGCTATCACATGCAGCGGAGGTGAAAGAAAGTGAAATAGACGAAGTCTTAAGCAGTTGTTTTTGCTCAGACTATAAGCAAGGGAGACATGCAAGCATTCCGGAAGTTCCAAAAATGCTAAAGAATTCGATCTGTGCGTTGTGGTCCGAGTATGTGAAGAAAAAAGAACAACAAACAAACAAAAAAATCTTGAAAATATGGTAGGCGTAGGTTTTAAATAAAACTACAAAGCCACCTTCTGTCAGGCAACTTTGCTGACTAATGGAAAATATCAAGTTATTCATTAATCATTTAAGGAATAACTGTCGAAGTGTTCGGTGTTACGTGGCGTTCAGTTACATTTGATAGTGTTATCATGCAATGCAGAGGCTGCTTCTGCTTTTTAGGGCCAAAGCTTTTTTTCTTTTGGCGCGCTTTAAGCACATCCGCCCTGATACGTGGAAGATTAAGCCAGTGACCTCCACGTCTTTAGGACAAAAGCTCTTCGATATAGAAAAGAAACGCCCAGATAAATTTTAGACAAGTTATACGCAGCCGATTCATTTATTTTTTTCCTTTTTGTAATTCGGTAGACGCTGTATCTTATGTTGTTGTTCTGAAACTCAAATATCCTAATGCCTACTTATAATCGAACAAGTCTATTATTATGATGGCACAAGGAAGAACCTGAAGACCAAGCCCTAAAGGAAATAATTCCATACCATACCTACATTTTCTCATTATCGTTTCTCGCTCCCCCCTGATGCATTAGGCGTTGTAACTCGTAAATTACATCAGGGGGCGGACTTCCATGTACAAGTAACGTGAAAACGTGCCCCACCCAAAAAAATATATATATCATACTTCTCTAAAAGAAAAGATATAGTTATTCAATGAATGATTTGCCATTCTTAAACTAGCCTTAGTTAACAGACTAAATGGTTTAACTCTTAATTATCTACGATAGAAATAAGTAATTAATCAAAGGACGTTGGTCACACCAGACACAGTCCTTCCGACAGCACGGATATAAACATCTCACGTATTGTAGCTCTTGCGATCAAAGAACTATTTCCTTCAAAACAACCAATATTTGGAACTCTTACTTAAACTTTCAAGAGATTATTAATAAGTTTTTGTTACAGAAACCTTTTTTCATTTAATTGTAATTTTTTTCTTAATGCTATCCCAATTTTTCTAATCTCTTCCGATTAACTCATGTTATATAGCCCGCATAGGTGTGTTAAGAGTTTGTATATCATATGTATATCTTTCAGGGGCACCCATCGAGAATATAGTGCAAAACCACTTTAACATAGCATTGTTGGACGTATTTTAGTATTTAAACGGTAGATATGGGCATATTTTTATCCCCTAAGAATTTCTCATCTGTTCGGATTTCCTAGCTGAAAAGTCTAGTGATCCAAAAATCAGTATAGGGATCAACACCTACCTTTTCGATAAGTTCACCCAGAAAAAAATTATCCAGAAAATTCTAGGCGACCTTTTTAGGGTAAAAATCCGTTAAAAGTGGACAATTATTCCATTTTTTAGATGTTCGAAAATCCTAGGAGAGGCAGGCAAGCAAGAAATCTTAGAACAAATGTTCCGAAAATTCTAGATCTCAAATCGTCTTCCGAAAAGATATTTTCGGAAAATTGACGTTGGGTGCCCCTCATCTTTTAAAGTCAAATGTTAGAGTGAGGAAGAGGAATTCCACATTTCTAGGCTTTTTCGTAAATCAATGTCTGAGTTATGCAAGTAATACACATTTGATAACCCCACACTTTATTGTCCACTGTATAAAAGAGTGGCGCGTTCAAAGTTATGTTTTACCCATAAATCATATTTTCTTGGTTCACTCTGTCTTCGCTGGTTCTGTAGGTTAGGCACGGAAATAATTATTTGTTTACATTTCGTTTGTGAGTGTACAAAGTTCGATTATTGTCGTCTATTAAAACTCTCTCTTATCACAAATACTTGAAACGAGAATATGAACAAGAAAAGAAAGCGCGATACTCAAACAAGGGCTGGCTTTATGCAACTCTTCTATCTCTCGAGGACCCCCGCAGTGTAGGAGCTGCGCCTAACATGTTTCCTCGTGGACCGCAGAAAATAACTGGCCTTTATCATTCGAAATTTGTTATCGCAAAATCCTCGCAAAGCGTTAAAGGATTAGCCTGCGTAGCAGGTGCTTGGAAGTAGCGGGCGAAAGAGAGAACGGGCACGCGCAAGGAAGTCACGCGAGTGGTGTCGCGTGTCTTCTTCTCGCGCGCCCGTTTTTTCTTGTGCCCACTACTTCCAAGCGCCTGCTACGCAGGCTATAAAGGATCAGCAGTGAGAATAAAGGAAAGCAAGCCAAAGAGGAAAAAAATTATTTCAAAACTAAAAAGAAAGAAAAAAATGTACAAATTTTATAGTTAAAAGTATGATTTGCCGGGCTTTGAATTTACTCCCTCCGAGCCTGATTCTATAAACTACTGCGCCACGCAGGCATTAGATAATTGTTTCCAGAGCTGCCACATGATGTTTTGGGACACTCCTACCCGAACGGCAGGAAATTTTGACCCTCCTTGCCTCCCTGGGTCGATCCAGTTGTGTGGCCATGTTCTCCTGTTGTGGTAGGAGGATGCCAACCGACATCAGAACGGTCGGTCGGAACGGTCATTTTGGAAATAAAATAGATTTTTGTTTTCCAGAAGCTATATAAAGCTACAGATAGTCGTGAGTATAATAGACTGCGAGCAACCTCACTGGAGGAGTAGGATAGGCAAAATGATTTGCTTAGGTTTTGCTTTGCAAAAGGTTGCTTAGTCTCTCTCGCAGACTTTTTTTAGGGTGGTCACTGGGGAGGACCGTCGCGTGTAATGAGACCCCACAGCATAGGCCCATCTATCCGTAGTGTAGAAAAACCATCCAATTATGAACCATGCTCATGTGTTTATTGAAACAACAACCAAACAAAAATTTTTGACAACGCGTTCAAGCAGTTTTTTCAAAAGTATTATGATGAGCACTGCAACTCAATTCATTTCTTTATTTACACTATTTAAGACATTTAAGGCATTAAGTTGTTTAGAAGTACTATACTAGGAAAACAACAATAGATGACAAGTAATAATTGGGGTAAAATGAGATAATGAACATACGTTTGCAGTGTCAGTCAAGTGTCCAAAGGAGCAAGAGCTCTCTTCACGTTCAGACAAATATAATGGAAGCAGAAAAGCAAGGCTAAGATCAAGTTTGGTTTATTAAAACATGTCAAACGTTTTACCTGAATTGGTGGACACTCTTGGTCTTAAACAATTCAGCTCATGATAGCAGTTTTACGTTTCTAAAGTGATTTTTATATACACAGTCCGTAGTCCGTGTCTTATATTCAGTCCGTGGTTTCTAGTCACATACATACATAGTTTATTTGGTAACGCAGGTTACAGAATACGCAAGACTGAAGTCCTGATGTGGACCTGCCTATCTACTTGTTAAAAACTAAAGTATATACATGTGAATAAATAGAAAATCAACAGAAGTTAAATA
>NC_133203.1:16997462-17014962 GCF_958299795.1 Porites lutea
TTTAATGTCCGCAACACACTTTCTTCAACTCATACCTTCAAGGTCTTGAGAGCTCACTAAAGCATCTTTTTATTAGGTGCAAAGGGCACACTAAAGGTATTTTCTAGATATGTTTGAACACCCTTGTTGAACATTTTGACATTTAAATTGGGGTTTAAAAAGTTAATTTTAGTCTCTGAATGTAATGTCCGCAACGTGGAATCACCCAGTGCTCCAAGGTCAATTTTTTCAAGGCGACTTTAAGTTATAAAATGGTTGCCAGAGATAAAATATGTGTTGTCATTACAAAAAAACATGCTTGATGTAATTTTATACGAAGGATAATACTCATATGAGTTTTGGAGAAATAGACTAGAAGAAAAAACCTGCAGGCTTGATGTGGGGGCTTCAACCAAGTTGAATGCTTGACTGTCGAGATAGGAGATGTTAAACTGAAGGCATGAAGAATAGCAGTGGTAAGGCATAAATTGCTATGGTGAATACAAGGGAGAGGGATTTGACCACCCTTTCACAAAGTGAATAGCCTTGCTCCAACAAATGACAATGAGGGCATCCCAGGGAAAAAACCTAAAATCTGCTTTGGTGAGCTGCTTGCTTGAGTCAAACTTACTTGGGGATGTAGGAAGCAAGTGTGCCATAAAATGCCACAAGACATATTGCCCAAAAGAAGAAATCGAAGCTTAACATAAAATTGAAAGTAATATGTATAAGTAACAAAATGACAGCAGTAATAGGTAATTTTTGATCTGGTGGAGTGTTGGTATCTAAGGGCGCTTTTTTGGAAATATTTATAATCACAGGGGTGAAATCTGACATGATACTTTCCTTTGTTGACAGAAATGTTGCAATTTTCACAACCCAGCATGCAATAACGCATTATGAGATTCAAGTAAGTCTGGGCAAATTATAGCAAAATTCACTCACATTCTTCTTCCCCAAATTAAGTATGATTGTTTTGATATTTTTACTTAATCATTTCTATGGCTGTAAAAAGCCTTCCACAGACACATCAGATATATATGCACATAATTCACATGCAAATAATACTGTTGACACCAAAATGTTTAAGATTAGCTATCTCTCAAACCCTAACCCTTATCTAAACCATTATATCCTCTTCAAAAATATTTAGGGTTAAAGTCTAGCCTAGTTTCCATGTGATTGACAGTTCTTTTGCATAATCCCCGCAGGTCACAGTTACTGGCAAGGCTATATGATGTCCCAAGTTTGAGGGCGGGCCGCTAGATTCTTTTCAAGACATTGAGGGTTTTAATTCTAGCCCTGTTTAGATGTGCCTTCCATATCATTTACATAAATTAGTAGGCCCACCATATTGTAAGATTTTTAACAGTTCCAAAAACCAGTTATTTATTTATTTATTACTTAGATATTTAGAGCGTGGTTTCTTGTGTCTTCCTTGGCAGCTCATGAATGCTGATTTGTGCAGGTGTAAGGATGCCCTGTTTAATGCTTTTTCTCATTTGTGATGAAGAAATGTCAATGGGATGAAAATAGGGAATGGCATCTTGGTCGCTAGCAAAGACCTTTTCCATTAACTAACCCTTATCTAAACCATTATATCCTCTTCAAAAATATTTCTGAGTGGAGCGACTTGAGTGTAGTGCATGAAGCACATGTGGTCTGCTAACCGCGTGTGGTCTTAGCCATCTGCAAGATTCGATGCCCCTTAAATAAATAAATCGTTCTATGAATATATGTTTGGTGTCCGCCAATGGCGTCATGGAGCTTTTTGGGTTTCCAGGCAACATAAACTTTGCTGCCGATGACCAAGGCTCATTTTCATGTATTATGCATGAAAGGCTGTTATGTTTATTCATCGTTTGTGAAACAATATTTACCATTGGTGAATCACTAACAATTTCCCATGCAAATGACACACAAGCACAACAAGTGGCTCAAAACCCTCGCACAGGAAGAGTTTCCACCGAAACTCTTAGGGAGTGAGAATGCCAACTTCAAATTCAGCGTGAACAATGAGGGAGAAGAGGTCAACAGGAAACTGTGGAGCAGAGAGTACATCACATAGCACAGTGAAGGCAATGCTGACAACTAGAGACAGAGGAACAGAGGAACAGTAGACTGGAATCAGAGGCATTATGATCGTTTTACACTGTGGAAAACCCACATTTATTAGTTTGCCGGTGTCTCTGCCGATATAAGTTTCAGCCCTGTACTACAGCCCAAAGGGTAATAATTTTCATGCGAACTGCACTGCCACATTTGTGCTTTGTTTTTGTTTTTTTTTTTTAAATCCAGTTGCCGAAATGATACTAAATATGCTTTTCAATACACTTTTAACAATAACACCACACAATACACAAAAAAGAAGAAGAAGAAAACAAAGAACAACGTTTGGACCTTCACAACGATATTCATGTTAGGTCATCCATCCAGGTCTTAACCCTGACCGACAGGGATTAACTTTAGTGTCGTTACCAAACCAAGTTTCGCAAGGGTTATTGCGAGATACATATTTCTAGTTAGTGTTATGGTCTAGCCTCGTTTCTATGTGATTGACAGCTCTTTTGCATAATCCCCCCTGGTCACAGTGAGTGATAAGGCTATATGATGTACCAAGTTTGAGGGCGAGTCGTTAGATTCTTTTCAAGATATTGAGGGTTTTAATTCTAGCCCCGTTAAGATTTGCTTTCCATATTATTTACGTAAATTAGCAGGCCCACCATATTGTAAGATGTTTAGCAGTTCCAAAAACCAGTTATTTATTTATTATTTATATATTTAGAGTTTGGTGTCTTGTGTCTCCATTGGCAATTGATGAATACTGATTTGTGCAAGTGTAAGGAGGCCTTGTTTAAGGCTGATCTTGTTAGTTGTCTCTTCTTGTTCGTGTTCCGAATAATGAAATGTCAACAAGAGGAAAATAGTAAATGCCATCCTAGTCACCAGCCAAGGCCTTTTCCACCATCTTTTATTTCTTCTTTCATTCAGCGTTTTAGCACCTAATGCATAAGGAAATAACACTGTTGACACCAAAACATTTGGAATTGACTCTCTCTCTTACCTTAACCCTTATCAAAACCATTAAATCCTCTCCAAGATAGTTAGGGTTTAAGCCTAGCCTCGTTTCGATGTGATTGACAGCTCTAATGCATAATCCCCCAGGTCACAGTGACTGGCAAGGCTATATGATGTACCAAGTTTGAGGGCAAGCCGTTAAATTCTTTTCAAGACATTAAATTCTAGCGGCATTTAGATGTGCTTTGCATTTCATTTCCATAACTTAGTAGGTCCATCATTGTAAGATTTTTAGCAGTTCCGAAAACCACTTATTTATCTATTTATTAATTATATATTTAGAGTTGGTGTCTTGTGTCTTCATTGGCACCTCATGAAAGCTGAATTTTGCAAGTGTAGGGAGGCCCTGTTTAATGTTTTTCTCGTTTGGTGTCTCTTCTCGTTCATGTTTGAAATTGTGAGGCAATGTCAATAAGATGAAAATAGTACATGGCACCCTTGTCGCCAGCAAAGGCTTTTTCCACCATTTTCTGGTTTATTGTTTCGTTCAGCATGTTAGCTTGTAATGCATAAACAAATAAAACTGTTGTCACCAAAAACGCTTAAAATTAGCTCTTTCCTACCCTAACCCTTGTGTAAACCATTATATCCTCTTCAAAAAGTATTTAGGGTTAAAGTCTAGCCTCGTTTCTATGTGATTGACAGCTCTTTTGCATAATCCCCGTAGGTCACAGTGACTGGCAAGGCTATATGATGTACCAAGTTTGAGGGCGAGCTGTTAGGTTCTTTTCAAGACATTGAAGGTTTTAATTCTAGCCCCGTTTAGTTGTGCTTTCCATATCATCTATATAAATTCGTAGGTTGACCATATTGTAAGATTTTTAGCAGTTCCAAAAACCATTTATTTATTTATTTATTTATTTATTATTTATATATTTAGAGCTGATGTCTTGTGTCTTCATTGGAAGCTCATGAATGATGATTTGTGCAAGTGTAAGGAGGCCTTGTTTAACGCTTATCTCGTTTGTGGTCTCTTCTTGTTCTCTTTTTGAATCATGATCTTCAAGTAAAGAAATTTCAACTGTTCTGCTTTCCTTTAAGGTATCAGGAATGGATTCCACCGATTTGCAGTGGCCTGTTCTCCCAAATTAGTTTTTTCCCTAATTCAAATGAAATTAAGGTCTTCTCTGTGGCTGTATACTGCATAAAATTGCTGCATGTGTAGAGCGCCTCTGGCTGCATCCAGCTCAGCAATTTCTAGATTGGCTTTAAGTTCACTGTTTATCCAGCCCAAACTTTTATGTACTTTTTCCAAAGGGGTTGGCATATGATTTTCGAAGAAAATTTCACATTTCGTCTTCCTGTGTATGGTAAAATTATAGCTGGAAATGATGTTTGTACTTGAGCTTGTCAAAAACCTTTGTAAGCCAGTCGCATTCTCCTGAGAAAAGGGACCAGTCGGATGACAATCAGTAGGCGCTGTAAAGCCTATCATTTTCGGTTTAAATTTCCAGTTTCCACTCTACTTACTTGATTCGAGGCTGAGGCTTTCTGAGCATACTGTATACGAGTTGCCTAGATTTTTTTTATGCACAGAAGAAAGCAATGATCATATGGTTTCCTCATGTTGATATTGAAGAACAATGAACTGCTTTATCAACCAAATCCACTATTTCCAGGACTGCGTTACTTTACCTAAAGTCCTCCAAATCTTCATTTGTCAATCTATGATCACATGTCTTTAATATCTTCTCGGTTGTTTGTGGATAAGTGTCGATGCCACTCATTTTGCGCCAGGCTGAGATTAATTCCTTGATGTTCTTCACTATGGTGATGGCCTCAGGGCCGAGGGAAGGTACTTCATCTGTCCTCACTCTCTGTTTGGTGACAAATTTTAGGAATAGATTTTGTCCAGAGATAAATAAACGAGGAATGAACACTCCCCGACCATCTTGTTTCGAGCTTCTTATCCAACCACTCTGTCTAAACCATCTGTTCCTCATCTTCTGGCAGTACTTCTATATCTTTCCCTTTAGGATGTACTTCCAATATTTTTCGCAAGTGTGTGGCATCTGTAGACGATTTCTTGCTCTCTTTCTATCAGGGTGCTGAGGTAATTATAGAACAGGCACAGCCAAGTTGGACTGTTGAGTAATCAATAGTCCCTTGGTCTTCTGGTTCTTTGGATTCTTCATCATTTATGTCTTCACCATCCACATCTTCCTCGTGCATTTTTGCAGTCAATGAATTGAAATGACTTATTAGCTTAAAGGTTATGGACAGGGCGAAAAAAAGATGCAAATTAAATTTTGGGTCAAAATTAAAAACTTCTTTTAACTTTGTGAATGGTCAAACTGGACCTGGCAGTAGTTTCTGGCAATGTTTTAGATTGGTTTGAAGGCCTTTGAAATTATTTGAGTCTATTGATGGTGGCTCTTCCTTTTATTGCGTAGAATACAAGTTTGTGACTGGTCAAATTGGACTGAAAATGTTAAGATCTTGAAAGAATAAGAACAAACAATTTGCATATGACAAATGTTAACAGTTTATTTATGTCAATTAACAGTTTTAAAGCAGCTTATTTAATTAACTTTTCAATCTTCATCGATTTCAGATGGTGAGCATTTAAGTAGAAATTGTATGTCTTCATTATTGCTTGGGCTTTTTACCTCTTCATCCTCGTTTACATCTTGTTGTTTAATACCTTTCACCTCCACATCCTCTGTCAATGCTTTTCACCACCTCGTCTTCCTTCTCTTCAGATATTTCTATCACTTCCTTTCCCTCTTCATCAGTACTCTTCACCTCCTCCCCTTCCCCAGTTCTTTCTATGTCTTCTTCTTCCTCCTCCTTCTCACCATCTTTGGTGCTTTCCACCACCTCCTTATTATCATCAGCAGCAGCGGTGCTTTCCACTACCACCTCCTCTTCTCAAAGGTTGGGACTGGGGAAGTCTCTCGCCAGATCATCCTGGGCATTATTTCACACTGTCTCTGCCAACGTGGAACCAATACTTTTAAGTATGGAGACCTCATGGAGTGCCAGATGCGGCCTAATGCAATCTTCCATAAGACATTTTAATTGATCAGAACAACTTAGAAAGAATACAAATGATGCATGATTTAGTTACCTGAAGCTTTTCTGCCTGACACCAAAATACATTGCCACTGACTTTATGATGACTGCTGGGATTGCAAGGATTGTTACCCCCTCTTCTGGGGTGTATTTGGCAAGTGTTGTCACTTTTCATGTAATAACAAAGGGATGATCAATTGGTTTTCTGGTTCCCCCTTAAGTACAGTAAGAGTGTTGCTCTGAGACTTGATAGGTGGTACCAAAAGCCTTTCAGAGGGTCTCACCAATCCACCACCTTGGTTCACTGTCACCAGGGTCTTTGTACAACAGTTTCTTCGATGAGCGCCATCACACTTCTCCTGGTAACAGACAGTAACAATCCAATCCAATCCTAATGTTAGTGATGGTTATGCATAAATCTGGAAAAAACTTGTTTTCCTCCAAAGTTCAGGAAGCTGTTTAGCAATTTTTCACCCTGTGAAGGTTTTGCTGTCGTTTTGTTTTCACATAGATTTCTCAAACTCATTAATAATTCATAAGAAAATACGGACGAAATTAATGTTTAATGAGTGTTTAGAAATCATGAAAAACTGCTCATTTTTGCATACTAAATTTCTCCATCTTTGAGAAGCAGTATCAAGCATTCAACGAAGTGTTTCCTCACCAGATGAAACACCTCGAAGTTCGTCAAAAATACTTTGCTCTGCATCATATTTTCAACCCTCTACTCAGTGTTTCATCTGTGGATGAAACACTGCGTCCCATGCTTGATATATTACAGCTAAGAGATTTTCAAAGATTTTGTAAGAACAAGCATTGCTGGACCAACAATCTGTCTCTTCTTGGCACTAGAATTACGTAGTGACCACGTTTTATTTCTGCACATGGTGTGGTAATCTTGAAGTAATCAGTGCTCTAAGGGACAGTGAGCAGACAATCCTTTTTCTCTAAAATCTCGCATTCGCTCACAACAGACCACTCTGAGGACATCTGAAATAGCGTGTGGGTATTCTGATCATGCTCTAAATAAAACGGTTTGATATCTCTATCAGTCAAATGGTTGTCACATTCATCGAGGATATGCTGTGTTCATTGTGGGCACTGATCAATATTAACGATATTTCTCCAACCTTTAGGCTTTTGTATTACATTGCGAAAAACTCTCTTGGCGTAATTTTATATTGCGAGGAGTGCAGATCATATGCGTTTTTCATTGACAATGGTTAGGAAACTTTCATGTTCCTGGTGGGCCCTGATGGTACCTGTTTTTTGAACATTTACCTTAATGTCTGCCCAGTCCATCCATAGAATGTATCTGTTTTCAGTTGGTAATACCTCGATTTCAATGCACATGGATTTGGATCTTCCAGTATCGTTCTTCTGTGGGATGCGTGTTGTTGACGGTTTTGATCCTTTTACGGCTAGAATCAGGTTGGCTGAGGCTGCTGTAGAAGGCTGTAAGCCATTTCTGACTATTGGTTGCTGGTGTTGGACAGGTGAAATGATCTTCTTGTGAGGCAAACTCGTCTTCTTGATGTTTTTCCTGATGGTACATTGCATGTGGGTGAAAGAGGTACAGCCAGATTGTTGTCTGCACTTTCTGTTGTACTTGTTACGGATGGACAGGTCTCTGTTGACGTGAAAGGCCCATCAGAAACTTCTTCTGAAGGATTCACAATAATGGACTTAAGATCATCAGTTTCCAACACTCTGTGGTATTCTTTGGCCACAGGTGTGTAGGTATCTAGCAAGATCCCTTATCCAACTCTATCAAAATTTTCTAACTTGCACCTTATCAAGTGAGTGACCACTTGACAGTCCTCTTAAGTGCACCACTCGTAAACATGAACATTGGCAAGGAGAAACAGAGTTTGAATTAACTCTCCTTGCTCCTGGAAAAACAGAAAAAGTCACAAGATATAACACAATCATCAACATTATTAAGGAGCATAAAGAAGAAAATCCTCACATGGCGAGAGCTCAACACTGTACACTGAACTTGACATTTTACTGACTTTACTGCTTTTGCCGGTAAAAGTGTTTCTGGCATTCCTGGTATCATGACTATGAACCTGATTCCTTCGTATAAAGGTGTTATTAAATATATCTGGTAACAACACAGTTTTATATTGAAACATTATATTACCTATTTCTGTTAGATACATATCATTAAGCGGTGAAATACAAATATTCTTAAATATTGGGTCTGTTGCACAACATTGCAATTAGGGGTAGACAAGGGAGAAATTGAGTGTATGTAAAGTAGATTTGTAAAGGTAAAAGCTTGACTTGGAGATAACACCTAAAGGCCTGGAAACTTTAGAAGCTAAGTAAGCAATGAGCGTTTTTGTTATGACAGATGTTCGTCCAAAATTACCCCTAAAAAAACAGTTTTACTGTTCAAGCTACAGTTTGACCACAAAGCTTTAGTGTTAAATGATCAAGCGTTTGCCTCTTTTAATGGACCTTTAGAGAGTGAAATAGATAAAATACTTTGTGACTAGATAACATGAAATCTGTAAAATGCAAAAATTTATGTTTTAAGGCACCTTTAGGTTTCTCATGTTTATGCATGAGCACTCAGATTGTACAGATAATGTGGGGGGGGGCATAGCAGTTAGACTGTTATTGTTTTTCAGAAGTTCAATCAATTCTGTGGCTAGATCTTGCTTATTGTAGGTTAACCAATTGTATCTTATTGTAAACTCTTTGCACCATGCTTTTCATCAAACCCATATAGTCTCTGTTGGCTGTGCTGCTTGCCAGTGGACTTCTCCTCCATCATTGTGGCAAACTTAGTGTGGTCATTCCTTTTTATTGTTGCATGCTTTCTTTGAAGCAGACATTTCCAGGTTTAGCAGTTCTCTTCAGCTTATAGGGCCTGACAGGTAACCATGTTCTTGTATGTTGTGATTACATCTTTGAGGTGTCTCACTAAAATCTGATTAAGAAAGCCAAGAACTGGTGTAAACTGTCAGATCCATATCTAGACCATTGTCGTGTTTCAAAGTTCTATTTCAGCAAATCCCTTTAGTGTTAGTTTTCAAATGTTAATGCTATCTTAGAGGAAAGATATAAGAGACCTGGCATACTCTGATAAACTGATGGTGAATACTAAATTGTGATCCTCTTTCACGGTAACTTAGAGGAACATTTTACGTTTATTTTGCGTTCCTAAAGAGCTCCAAGGTGCCCAACCTATTGATTGGTGAACATAAACTAATATTTGTGATAACCGTTTGAAAAAATATCTCACACAAAGTAATAAATAATAATGAATACTAATCAGGAATTATGACTTTCTAGGGGGCCATTCTGACTATTATTATTGAGCTTTGCAAGCATATGTCTGTTATTTAAACTAGTTCCAAGCCATTATGTACTAGTAGTGAAAGATTTCTGTGAATGACTATGCTACGACAAACTCTGGAAAATTAAGAACCTAAACACCCTGATTTGTCAAAAAGTACCCCGAAATATAAGAACCTGTTCAGCTTGATCTCGGTTCTAGGTTCTTAGGATTTTTGAAACCAGCTTCACTTGAGGTAAACGACTAGACAACACTTTCTGAATGTCTGCATTCTTTTCAGTACAGAAGTGAATTCTTTCTTGGTTTTCACGGTTGTCTAGATCAAGGAACATGGTGCTCCTATGTCACCACCCTTGAAAACATTTCTTTTTCTTTTATCCAGTTATCTTTTTTAGATACGACAGTGGTTCCTTAGCATCTGACGAGACGTCGCTGTTTGCATTGAACTGGCCCAATGTGGTCAGTGATACCCAACAAAAACCTGCTCCGTGTAAGAGATTTGTTAAGTGGGGCTTGGATGCCAGTATCATTGCTGCAGCCCATATGTTCTTTGGCAAGGAAACAACAGAAAACACACCCACGAAGCACACTATCAGCCAAGAATTAGCAACAGGACTCAAGGTGGTTCGCCAACATTTTTTTATGGAGTGGTCAAAGAATTCATTCGAACCTATGTAGTTGATGGAGCTCTGTATGGAAATCACTTCAATAATATTCAAGCACTACAGGAAAGGGAAACAGCCCAAACTAATCAGCCTATACCTCCAAATGACAGGTACCGCTGTAGATTCCCAGGGTGTTCAAGCTCATTAACCATGATGGAGTCCACATAATGAGGCATGAACTGTCTTATAACCCCCCACCCATCATTCCCGAGAAACCAGTACTCATTAATACTGTGACTGATCCCACTGGTCAAAATCCTAAACCCAAAAATGACATTTTTGACTATCACTGTGGTTTCATCAACATCACTTTACTGTTACGGAACTTCATGGATGCCTTAAAAGAGGGTGATGGTGAAAGGATAATGTGATGCATCAAGATGTTCCTGTTATATTTCAAGCAAGATGGCAGTGGCAGCATCAAGTATGCTTTGGGGGCTTACATGTTTCAAATGTATGTCTTGCTAATTCCTAGAGAAGCAGAAAGGATGAAATGCAGCAGAACAGTTAATGTTGCCATGGATCTAGCATTGGAACATGACAATCATTTGATCAAAGATATGATAAGAGAACTGGGGGCTAATATCAGTGAAAGTAGTATTTGTAGAATTTGCAGGGCATTTTTCGTCATCAAAGCATTTTTGGAACATCTGGACCTAGGTTGAAAGTGACGAAGATCTCAGGTGAACTTTCCAAGAAATCTGTCAGGCAGGATTTGAAGAAAGTCGTTCAAACACTTTATGAACAGAAGTTATTTGATAAACAGCCAACGTGGGAAGCAATGGTTCCCTTCCAGACTGTCCAAGAATCTACCTCCATTTGCCGGATTCAAAGGGACTTTTTTCTTGGATAAATGAGCATGAGAAAAATGTTAGACTTGGCAAAAGGCCATGATAAATCCATGCAAAATGATTACATATTGTAGTCAAATCTCCATGTGTGAATCTCCTGAAAGCAGCCATCTTTTCTAAAATACTAAAAAATTAGCTTTCTACACGAAGTCCTATAGATGGCACTCAAATGGCAGCCCTATATAACGCAGGGCCGAAGGCCCGAGCCTGTAGGGGGGTCCGGGGGCATGCTGCCCCGGAAAATTTTTGAAAATTAGACTCTTGGAAATGCATTTTCCAGCATTCTGGGGTGGAAATTTATATTTCTATTCCCTCATTTTGCAAGCGAAAATTGTGAATAATTTGCGGAGCTTTACTTATACTAGCAATGTTGTAACTGTTTACAGCGTTAAAGAATTTACTAAATTGACAAGCACAAATTGACTTCATGAAAACCAATAATGAAACTAATTTTGTAACTTTTTGCAGCCTTAAAGAATTCACTAAATACATAATATAACAGTATGAATAATGAAACAAACTTACTGGCTTACCGGTATATTGCTTAGTTTGTTAGATAGTGAGCCACACTTGCTTTTCTGATTAAAATTATAATAACTGAAACAAACATTATATAGATCGTAGAGTTTCATGAATGAACTCCTCCTGTACTGTTTTGCTGCTTTCATTCATGAAGAAAACTTAAAGTCAATCCTAAATACGGGCAACTAATGTATGAACCTTAAAAGGACTACACTATATGTCATGGGAAAATTCAAAGTCAGAGCCATAATCTGAATCTGAATCATCATCTGCTGGTAGCTCCAATGCTTTTGAGGTTTCATCTACTTCATCTGCAATTGTACGTTGAACTGGCTGAATGACGCTGTCATCATTTGTCGGCACACCAGCATCCTGCATGGTTACCGTTACAACGTTCTCACTTATACCACTTGAATTGGCGACCAGTGGTGTGCTGACAAACTTTGGAGGACACTTTCGGCGTGATTTGGCAGCTAACCAAGCTCTAACAGAAGCATCAATCACTCCTTCAAATTTCTTACTTCCCACTTTAGGACCATTGATGAGAATGTGTAGCAGAGCGTTGAGCATGTCATTCTTCATTCTACTTCGAAGCCTTGTCTTCATCAGTTTTAAAGAACTGGCACCTCTTTCCGGCCATGCATTCGAGACTGGAAGAGAGATCACTGCCTCTGCCAACTTTGCAATAAGTGGAAGATTAAATGGGACCAGGTCCTTCATGAACATTAGCTTCTGGAGGCACCAATCAGTTGAAGTGACTGTAGGTTTGCTTCCACCAGAAAGCTTTCTAACTTCCTCAGGCAATTCGTTCTTCCATTTTGTCAAGTCGTACTTGAATACCTGCCACTCATCCATCAACTGCTTTTTGTCGCTTTCGTCATCAAAGAACTGCTCAGCCAGAAGTTTCACCGCTGTACTGCCATAATCCCTGAATCCTGGCTGGCCCCTTTCTGGAACTTGTGGAGGGTCAAATATACTAAAAGCAGACAGGAGGGGAAGGGCAGGAAATCTGCTACTTAAGCTTTCTTTCAGTGAATTGACATATTTCACCAGGAAATTGGTGAGAAACAGCTTGTCTCTATCAGACGCAGTAAGATCAGCTTGTTCCAATCTGCCTCCAGGTGAAAGATCTCTAAGGAACTCAGTGACTGGAACTCCCATCTGGGCAATTTTGTCAAGGTCATCGGTGCACTTCTGAATTGCTGGCTTTATATGGGAGAAGGAAACCTTTCCTTGTTGGAAAGCACAGCTGAGCCTGTTGAGAACAGGAAGAACGTGATGCATGACTGTTACCACCCCAATGAATTTCACTTTGTGCATCTTTCCGAGAAGACCTGACGCCTGAGCATCTTTCTGGTCAAGTTGCTTTAGTGTAAGCATGAGTGGTACGTAATCCTTATGTACACCCTCTACAGCCTTGCCAAGAGAGAGCCACCTCGTGCGAGTAGCCTTAGCAAGTCTACAGACGCACTTATCTTTAGCCTCTTTTGAAGGCTCTTGCAGCTTTTTCACGTTAAGTTGGGTCTTCAGATATGCTGCAAGTCATTTTGGGGAATTTTCAAAAAATTTCCAGATCTGAAAAAGCCATCTCTCAACTTCTTGCATGTATGCGATATCATCATTAGTATCACAGCAAGCAAGGGACAGTTTATGGCAGATGCAGTGAACGCTGATGAGGTGTTTGTTCAACTCTTTCAGCCTGGTGGCCACCCCACTGGTTTTTCCAGTCATCACGGATGCTCCATCCGTGCAAAGGCCATTGAGCTTTCCAACTGACAAGTCACAATGGTTTAACTCTGTTACAAGAGTCCTCGTTATGGTTTCTGCATTTGCAGACTCAGATTCAACAAGGAGATCATTTGCACTAAGAAACTTAATCTCTGTGCCACCAGAAGTGCTGTTCCAAAACTGCATGAACGTGATTAATTGCTCAGTAACAGAGATGTCTGTTACTTCATCAATTAGAAGGCCATAAGACCCTGCTTTCTTTATTTCATTTGTAATCATGTTCTTGACCACATTTCCACTTGTCAGGAACATTTCTGTCTCTGCAGCGGGAGATTTGTGATTAAAATGCTGCATTTTGTCTAGCCCAACAGCACGAAACAGGTTTAGCAAAGAAAAGAACTTAACATTGGCAACTGCCTCCTTTGCTAACCAGTACAAGGCTGCAAAAGCATTGTACAGTACATCGTTGCGAACTGCTTCCTTTTCTTCATACTGTTGATGAAACATTGACACCCTTTGATTCATTTCAGCTTCCACAGCAGCTTGATGCATTTTGGCTGAAGAATGTTCTCTGATGGCCTCTTTCCTGTATCTTTTGCTGGGTGTAGTGCTGAATACTGCAGCATTGTTCTGGGTGTTCAAAGTTTTATGTTTACAGCAAAGAAAACAAAACATGCCTTGGTTTTCCGAGAACAGAAGCCACCAGATGCCTGTGGTCTTATCATAGGCTAGTTCTCTTTCTTCGACCCAGCTGTGGTGAAATCGTCTCTTCTTCAGCTTCTTCTGCCTGGCCTCCTCTTCTTCTGAGAAATCTTTGCAGCGTTTCTGTTTGCACTCGTAGTAGTTGTGCAGGTTAGAAAGTCCACATTTCTCTATTTCTAATAACATTATGTCATCTGCTATTGCTTTAGATACACTTGGCCCTTGGGTTTTTTCTACTTGCCGTGAGGTATGTGAGAGTGCTTCATTAGACGACTGAGTCTCTACCCCTTCACTTGCTGCTTGTACTAAAGGCATTGTTGAATCATCTGCCAAAGAAAGGTCCAGTATGCAATGCATAAACCTCACCCTGTCACTTATGCTGAGTTACATTTTTGGCGGATTTCCATTTACCTTTTGCAGTAGTTTTTTGTGTCGTTTGTTTTATGAGCTGCTGAAGAATTAAGCTTATAAATTGTATGTGTACACGAAGTTTATCTTGACATTCCTTTTAATGTTACTTTTATGCTTCTATAATTGTAGACATTTTTTTAGTGTTTTAAAAGATTTCCACTGTAAACATCTCTTTTCAAGTTACACCATACATACTGTAAGTACTTTTTCACTTCCCAGATTTTACGCAATCTTTTCTAACATGAATAAAGATATCGGCTCGCTCGTAAAAGTAAGCTTAATGTTCATGGGACAACATCCGCGGCCTCAGCTCAGACCTCACGCAATGTTTGTTTTTATTTCGGATAAGTTTGCTAGGAAATTTAATTAACCATCCTGTTATAACTGTTAGGAATTTGCACTAACCATACAATTCAGCAGGTTTCAAAGTTCTTAGAGTTCTCATAATAACCAAAGAGGAGCCGGTTGATTGCTTGTATTCAAAGGTCGTTGCGGTTCAATGACTCTTTTGACATGCAAAACGCACACTTTATTTATATCTGCCAGTGCAAGTTCATTATGTTGAAAAGATAACTTGTAATGTATTTTTTTTTATATTTTTTAATTAAAGCATTTCTTACGTTTACATACAAAATAGAAATTAAGAAAGAGAAAAAAAAAACACACACACACACACGCACACACACACACACACATATATATAGTACAAACAAAAAAAAATACAAAGCTAAACAAAGCTATTACAGCAATACAGTTACTTAGCATGTAAATTACAATGACATCACTTTAAACTAATTCTTGAAATTAATCATAACATCACTTTTACGTAAAAACGCTTATTAACTTTTCCCACTTTCTAAAATGATTGTTTAATTTGTCTCTTTTCCTGGCAATATGGAGTTCAATGTTATAAATACGCCTTGTCCTGGCTATAAAACCTTGAAGAGAAGGTATACCATTCTGGTATTTCCGAGAGTAAATATAAAACTTACCCAGAAGCAACATTTGGTTAAACAGGAGAAAATCTTCTGCAATATCGAACTTACCAAAAATGACGTCCTCCTCTTTAAGGTTATCAACAGAGATGTTATTATCGCGCAACCAGGACAAGACATGTTTCCAAAAACTAGATGATACTCTACAGGAAAAGAGTAAATGCTCTATGGATTCAATCTCTGTTTGGCAGAAAGTACAGGATGGCGACTCAGCCAAGCCGAAACGAAACTGTTGTTCGCTTTTTTAGAGACAATACGGTTTAAAATTTTAAACTGAAATTCTCTAAGTTTAGATTCTAATGTTGTGTGAAAAGGTAGCGAATAAACACTTTTCCAATCAATATCAATGTTTGAATACTTTGCAGCTAACTTTACTTTAGCAGTAGGCGTTGTTTGTTTTTTCTCTAGGAAAAGCCGGTAGATTTGCTTTGAGGAAGCATCAAGAATTGGAACCAAATTGTTACTTATTAGGATAGCAGGTGAATCCGGAAGTGGATCAATCACCGGTGCAGTAGTTGCCCTCTTAATTGTCAAGCGCCAACTGGCAGGCATAGAGTTAATAATACCCATAATGAAGAAACCTATCTCAGGATTGAGATTTTCTTTAGTTGAAAATAAATCGCAAATTTTAAAAAACCCTAAATCTGCAATATCTCTACGATACACAGATTTCTTATTAATGCAGAGAAGCTTGTTATTCCAAATAACTTCATTTGCAATTTCATGTAGCAAGCTGGATGTTTTTGCATTTACTTCTGACCACGCATCGAGACATTGCTTGTAGAAACTTGGTAAATAAATTCTTAATTTAGAAGTATCAAAATTACAATGCAATATGAGCTTCCCACCAACGGGGATAAGAACCTCATTTAAAAAAGCTTTCCACGGACTTTTATAGTCTTCCAAATATTTTTTCATACATATCACTCGTCTGATACGAACCATAGAATCAATATCGAGCATATTTAAGCCACCCTTTTCAACTTCCGAAATCATTACATTTCGTTTTACTTTATCTTTCCCACTCCAGAACATTCACCAAAAGTCTTCAGCGTAACGAATAGGTTGGTATAAGAACTACTGTCTTTGATAAAGCAGGTCATGTCATCAGCGAAAAGGGAAAGTTTAACAGGTTCATCTCATATCGTAATGCCCTTAATGCCATCATCTTCTCTTATCTTTATAGCTAAGGTCTCCAAAGCTATTATGAACAGGTAGGGAGAGAGGGGATCTCTCTGCCTTACTCCCCTACTTAGTGCAAAAGGTCCTGTTGTAAAACCATTGTTCATTACACAGCTAGAGGCGTTGTTATATAAGACTCGTATCCACTGAATAAAAGAAGGACCAAAGTTAAATGCATGTAAATTATACTCTTAAAAGAAAATTTAAATTGAGCGAGTCGAAAGCTTTTTCAAAGTCTCTAGCTACTAGAATCCCTGGTATATCTTTGTACCTAGCATATTCAATCACATCATCGATCGTTCTGACGGCATCAAAAATTGTTCTCCCCTTTACAAACGCGTTTTGATTAAAATGAATTACTTCAGGAAGCACCTTTTCCAAACGCTTTGCCAAAGTTTTAGACGCCAATTTAGCATCAACATTTACAAGAGATATTGGACGCCAATTCTTCACCAACCTTTTGTCTTTTCCTTTCTTTTCAATTAAGGTGATAACGGCCTGTTTCTGTGAGTTCGATAGTTCACCGTATTTGAAAGCATAGTTCAAACTATCAACTACCAACTTTCCAAGCAAGGGCCAAAAGGCTAAGTAAAACTCGGCTGTTAAACCTTCGTTCCCTGGCGATTTATTCTTCTGGAAGGTCTGTAATACATTATAGCATTCATCATATCTAAGGATACCCTCGCAAACGTTCCTCTTCTCCTCGGCTAAAAATGGAACATCGGTGAGATCATTTATACACGAAGAAATTGTCTGCATGTCTGCGGAATTTCTACCATCATAGAGATTAGAATAATATAATTCCAATTCATTCATAATCTTTTTTGGGTCGCTAGTTAATTCTCCAACAGTTGTTAAGATTTTGCGGACACTGCTTTTAGTTTTGTTTGAATTTTCTAAATTCAAAAAATATTTGTTGTTTTTTTCACCCATTTCATACCAGGTTGCCCTAGAGCGAATGATTGCCCCTTGTGTAATGTAATCGTACAATTGATCATATTCTGTATGAAGGCAATCCAGTTCCTCGAGATTTCCACTATTTGGATCAATATCACATTTTTC
>NC_133203.1:17019962-17034962 GCF_958299795.1 Porites lutea
TAAAGGCTATCTATCTTTTAAATGGTACCCAACCACAAGGATCATAATAGACTGTATCGAAATGGTTATTGAAAAACCAACTTCACTCTATGCACAGAGAGCCACCTGGAGTGACTACGAAGAGCATCATACAATAAAGGCTCTGGTGGGAATTCAACCTTCAGGGTACTTCAGCTTTTTCTCTGACTTTTAGGCAGGTAGCACAACTGATATACGATTTACACAAGAAAGTGGCCTGGTGGATTGGGCGGTTGAACGCCTGAAAGATTTCAAAATATTTGAGGGAAATATACCCTTGACCTTTGTCCCCTAATAATCACTTGCTGTTTGTTTGTGGTGGACTCTGTAAACTGGTGGAGCCTTGGCATAATAAGTTTACAGTATTCATCATGCAGTAAAAACCCACATATTAAAACGATGAATGTCTCTTGACAAATCACGCTGAACAGATTCCTAATTGCATGGAAATTAACAAGTAATAATCTGTACACTGTATTATGCATCTACTTGAGCTTTGTTTGAATTAGCGGATTATTGACCCTTACAAGTCAAAGAACTGAACTGAACATCATTAGACCAACTGTTAAGTAATAATTAGTGCTACCTACATGTAGTCCTAAATAGTACTATTGCATGGATAAATTTTTTTTTGCACATAAGAACCTCTTTCATTTTGTCCAGGCTTAAGTGGTATGGTGCTTATTTGGGCAAATTTTAGCCTGGATGTTCTTAATCCATAGTTTCTGATACATCGGGTTTTTACTGGAGCTGTCATGACTCTTTTAGTTGAAGTACACTCAATACAGATATAAATCAGTTGGCACAGTATGACACAGTCTTCAGTAACAATGAAAATTATTTCTGACAGATACCTTGCAGTACCATGCAAACAATTTCTGTGTGTATTGACCAAGTTGAAGTTGAGGATGTGTGTGCAGAAAACTGTTATATGACATCAGAAATTCACCAGTGTACTATAAAACAATTTTCCCTGAACAAAGAAGTTAAAATATTAACTTCAAATTATAATCATAAAGGTGTCATCTAGCAGATCAAATTTACAAAGGTTAAACTGAGCAATCATTGTATACATGCAAATGACATAATAGGCCGTGGGCTTAATACTGTGTTCATTCTTAATTCTTAATGCTCAACATTTGCATCACATGAAATGTATTCAGCTCCTGAGGTTTTGGGAATATCGGATCCACTTGAGCTAGGCAAAAACTGTAGAGCTACTGAATCGGGACAAACCTGCTTGAGACCTTGCCTTAACTTTTCTTTTAAAGTACTCGAATTTGTGAGGGTTGATCTTGGGTCAAAATGATATGGTTTCAAATGAAGTTTTTCTTCTTTTCCAAACTCTGCTTTGACAATATTAAGATCTTCTAGTCGAATGGCATAGTCACTTTTTCTATTTCTACATTTCCAGAGACAATTCTCTAAAGTGTATGTGTTTGTTAGGTTAAGTCAACAAGTGCAGCAGTGACATGTTTACAAGCACCATCGCTGCTTCCCTTACATGGACAATAGGCTGCGTGGACTTCGGCGCTTGATTTCAAAAGTAAAAAACCATTATAAGGTGACTGACCGTCTCCCGTTTTTGCCCGTTCAGCTGGCTTCACTTTACTGAAAGTAAGAAAATGGTTTGTTTTTCAATCGACAGCACTGTAAATCTTCCACATGTACATCATGGAACAGCTTGTATCCATGTAGGCATTTAAACGACCAGAGGTTCTCAACTGAGTAGTCGTCTTTTCTGACTAAGTAGCTATATGAGTCAGCAAATGTGAATTCAGGTATACTCGTTAAATTGTGAGACCAAGAACGCTGTGGGGAATAGGTTAAGAAGGCCCACAACGTCCTCAGTCTTCACTTTCAGGTTTTTTAATCACAGTTTTTTCTTTTCTGCTACAAAAATAATCCACCTCTCACTGGCATCAATCGAGCGAACCCTAATCTATGGCACACCTTGAATAAACATGAGCTGATTGGCTAAAACGATATTGCTGACAGAAAAATAACAAACGTACTCTATTTCACAATAACACGTGGAATAACGTGATCTTTGCCATTCAGATAAAAATAAACGCCTTCAAAGATTGGCAGTTCGTGACAAAATAAACATTAAAAACCCTATGCTATTATCGAGTTTCCGACACACTCCCCCATGTACTTTCGACAAGGAAGTACATGTAAGCAAAGGAAACTGCTTCAACCTAAGTACGGTAAACAATTTGAAAACGAAGAAAAGTCTTAAAGAACAAATCACATAGTTCAATGATTCCGTTGTCCACAGTGTTCATGTTGAATCACAGTTCAGCGTTCTTTGAATGTTACTAGGCTTAATCACTTGAAATCATAACAAAAAGGTTAATGGACACATCCTTAATGTTCTGAAAGTTTTTTTTTTTTTTTTGATTGCTCGTCCTGAGGAAGTTCTGGTTTCACAGTTCTCACGCCTCTGCTTCCTGAGCAGCATCCGCAATACGGAGTCTTGCTGCGACTGCTGCATCCTGCCTTGGCCGATAGGGTTCGGCCTCAGGATTCAACCTTGCATCTGTTCTGTTGCAGGACAGCTCGAGAGGGTACAGCTGCTGCACTGCTCGTTCCAAGACTCCTTTCCCAGCTCGTAACTTAGCTCCACGTACGATTCCGTCACGTCCCACGATCAGCCTTTCCATGATCCCTAGCTTCCATGAGTTACGGTTCTGAGACTCGTCCTGAATTATCACCACTTCCCCCACTGAGGGGTGGGAGGTCTGTTTCCCTCCGCTCCTGCTGTGCCGCTCACGTAGGCTTCTCACGTATTCTCTTTTCCACCTGGACCACATCGCTTCTTTGCACCGATAGAGATACTTGGCTCTTTTCCTTAGATCTGGTTCCTCGATGTGGTAGGCATTTAGCTCTGGGAGTTGGCTCAGCCGAAGGTGCAGCATGGAGCTTGGAGTGAGTACTGGCAATTCGACGTCCTCTTCCAAATAACTCAGGGGACGTCCATTCATGGCAATTTCAACGTCAAGCACAACGTCCGATAATTCGCCCCAGGATAAGGTTCCGTTCCCCACTGCTTTTCAGAAGGCAGACTTGAACACGCCTATCAGCCTCTCAAACTGGCCACCCCACCAGGGAGCTCGGCTAAGGTTGAATCTCCAGGCTATGTCCAGCTTTGAAAGGCAGGTGTGAAACTTCTCATCTTTCATGGCTTTCCTCAGCCAATCCGCTGCTGCTTTAAACGTGCTTCCGTTATCTGAGTAGATTACACGAGGGCGTCCACGCCTGGCTATAAACCCTTTCAGACTTGCAAGGAACTTGCTTGTTTCTAAGCTCGGAAGTAGATCGAGGTACACCCCTCTGGTAAGACCGCAGGCGTACAAGGCTAGGTAGGCTTTACCTTCCATCTTCTTTGTCACCTGATACTTTATGGGCCCAGCAAAGTCAACACCGATGGTTTCGTAGGGTGTCACTCCTTGGGTTCTGGTCGTTGGTAGATTGCCTGGCGGTGGGGACTGGTGGGCTTGAGCTCGAAATCTCTTGCAACCCCAACAGCTTTTAATGACCTTCTTGGTAAGTTTTCTCAGGCGAGGGATCCAGTGAGTCTCCCGAACTTTGGTCATTGTGAGTGTAACTCCCCCGTGAAGGGTTGCTAGATGTGCTCGTTGAACAAGCTTGTGTGTGAATGCGTTACCATCAGGAAGGTAGATAGGGTATGCACCGACGATTCGTCCTCTACACTCCAGTATTCCGTTGTTGTCTGGTTGCAAGTTAAGCTGTAACTTGTCTGCCTCAAAATTCTTCGAACTTCTGCCTTCCTCTTGAGCTCATCTGGTCCACCAGGTTTCCTGGTACTTCATTTCATCGGTGGTCAGCGGTCCTTTCACTCTTCTTGGCTTCGGGTTTCTGGAATTAGTTAGGAACCTGGACACCCATGCGCACACGCGCAAGGCCTTTAACAGACTGTGTTGCTCCATCAGCACACTGAAGTCGTCTTCTGATGATAGGGCTGTGGCTAAGACTTCCTTTATCACTTTGGATTCTGCGGTGGGTACGGTAACAAGGTCTGGGGGCCATGCGCTAGGATCACTGAGCCATGTTGGTCCCTTCCACCACAGTTGTTTCTCTTCTGTGACCGGTCCACTGCAGCTAGCAAGGTCGGCAGGATTATCCTTAGTTGGTACGTGTCTCCACGTAATGTCACCATGCTCTCTAATCTTTCGGACACGATTTGCCACGAATTGCTTGAAGTCTCCATTCCTGCGTATCCAGTGTAGTGCGACGCTACTATCAAGCCAACAGTGTAGGGAGGATACAGGAAACCCTTCTAGCGCATCTTGTACGTTGCTTAGAAGATTCACAGCCATGTGACCCGAGTCTAGTTCGCGGCGAGGTATTGTCAACCCTTGCTTCGCCAGTCTTGCCTTTGCTGTGACGAGGCCCTGGTTTACTGAAGTCGGCTGTTTGATGACGGCGTACACGGCAGCCGCGACGCCCTTTCCGCTAGCGTCTCCAAAGGCATGAAGATGATGTTCTCGATAGGCTGTTGCGCACTCGTTAGTGCTCTTGGGCAGTTAATTTGCTGAGGTAAACAACTCTCCTACTTCTTCCACTGCTGAACTAGCTCTGCAGATAGCAGTGCGTCCCATGCGCATTACTCTTCACAAGCCTCACGATATAGCAGCTTTCCTTGTAGAGTGGTAGGTGCAGCTAACCCTAAGGGGTCATAGATCTTAGCCACCTTTCCCAGGATCCCTCTTTTCGTCGGTTGAGCAACGTTTGCGGGAAAAGGGACCCCAATTTCGTCAGATAACTTGTTCCACTTTAATCCCAGGAGTCCACACTGTCTAGATTGAACGCCCAGCTGTTGCTTCGCGTAGCTTAAGTCGTCTTCGTGCTCATTCACTGTAACCGGCTCCAGTTCTTTTGCATTGTCTTCGGGTACGTCATCCAGTTCCAGCTCTTTCACGTTCGAGTGCCACTTGTGCAAATGGAAAGTAGCTTGGGCAAATATCTCAGTTGTTGTGGCTTTCTTCTGTTTCACTTCTTCGGTAGTAGGTCCACCAGATAATATGTCATCCACATATAGCTCACGCTCAATCTCTTCCACGCACTTGGGATATTCATCTCGGCAAGTGTTCAGATGCTGTTGGATCACACCTCCTAGCAGGAAAGGCGAGGGTCCCAAGCCAAAGAGTGCTCTAGTGAATCTGTAAGTCCGAATTCGCTGTGGATCTTTAGCTTCTAACCAATGGAACCAAAGAGCATCTCGGTCTTGTACATGAATTCTCACTTGGAGAAAGGCTTTGCGGATATCACCAGCGAGAGCCACAGGATGGAATCTTCCCCGCACTAGAACCTTCCAAAGTTTATTTTGGAGCGGCGGTCCAACCTCCAAGCAGTCATTTAGTGACGGCGCGGAGCTATGGGCTTTGGCTGAGGCATCGTAGACTACCCGCATCTTGGTCGACTCTACATTCTCCCTCACCACAGCTTTGTGGGGTATGTAAAATTCTTTCCCACTGGCTGGCATGTCTGCCTCTTCCACAATTCCTTCGCGCAGTTGGTCCTGGATTATCGCATCGTATTCATCCAGATGACCTGTTTTCTTTAGACATTGTATTAGACTTCCCAGGCGTTTCAAGCTCCCAGATTCATTCGAAGGTAGGGGAGGGTGGTCTCTTTTCCAAGGAAGGCGTGCTTCGTACCACCCATCAGGACTGCGTCTAAGCTGTTCACGAAACTCTGCGTAGACAACGCTTTGGTCGCCACTAGGTGCGTCTTCAAGTCCAAGGACGTCCATTCTATACAGCTCTTCATAATCGTTTGAGGCCGTTTGCGCTAGGAACATGCTGTCTAGGTCTGTCTCCGTCCCTGGTGACATGATGGTCCACCCAAAGCGAGTATATTCGGCCACTGGTTCACCCATAGCTCCAGTTCGCTGGAATTCGCGGGTCTTTATTCGTGCATAGTCACTCGCTCCAAGAATAACATGGACAGGAAGCATCTTCTTCAAGTCTGTGTCCTCCATGTACACTCCCTTCAGATGTGGTACTTGCTTATCATTACCGCATAATTTGGGTTTTCAACAGACAGCAATTCGGCACGGTCAATTCTCGTCACGCTCAGTGGAATGGCATACTTTTCTTCCGTGTCGCTCGCTTGGACGTTGAAGATCTCGCTTCGTTTTGTAACCACTCCCACGATGGTTTGAATACGGCGTGTGTGCGTGCGTGTTGGTCTCAGCTTCAGCCTATCTAAGAGGTATCCAGATGCGTAAGAAACGGTTGCGCCGGTATCCAGTAGTGCTCTACAGGTTACGCCATTTACTTTGACAAGAGCTATAGGATGGCAAACCTTCTCCCCGTCTTGTGTTGCTGTCAATGCGACTCCAGCATTATTTCTAGGCTGACTTGCTCTTACTTGTCTGTCACAGATAGACGAGTGGTGCTTTTGCTTGCAGTGTACACATGAAGCTCTACTAGAGCAGTTGTTTGCGCTGTGTTTGGGCCCAGTGCAGTTAAAACACAACCATTTATTCTGCAAAATTTGACGGGGTTTGGCAGGCGACTTGATTTTATCGCACTCCCAAGATCTGTGCGTCACGCAATCACAATAAACACACGCGTGTCGCGCGCAGGCTGGTTCGCGTTCTTGCGCGTAGAAACTTCTGTGGCGAGGCGGACGAGGCGGCGGCGGGGCCTGAGGTTTTCCGCTAGCTTTCTCAGCTAATTCCAGTGGATGAATTGCCTTCCATTCTTCTAGAGCTCGTATTAGTTCCGTGAATCCCCAGTCTTGCCATCCTACTTTTCCACTCACGAGTTCGGCTTTGATTCCCGGCAGCTTATCAAGCACACCACGCACCATAGAAAAACAAGACGAAAGTTTACCCAGCGTCTCAAGAGATTGAACATTGTAGTTCAAAGTCTGGCAAAATTTATGGATTTTGCGTGGCTGTGATCCTGTTATCACTGGCAAGGCATTCAAGTTGTCGATGTATGCCCTTACAATCTCGCTTATCTTGTAATTTGAAGTCAGAATATTCTTAGCGCGCTGGTAGCTTTCAGAAGTAAAGGGAAGGCCGTCGATTGATTCGCAAACATTACTTTCCAGCAATTCTTTCAGATGAGCGAATTTTGTGACCGCTGGCAGATCAGATGAATCAATTTCAGCTTCAAACTTGTTCCAAAACGAGAGCCACTTCTCATAGGTGCCGTTGTATTTTGTGATGATTATTTTTGACATTTTCACGTTGCTTTTGCTGGCTGGCTTTGCGGCGGCTTGCTCTGTTTGTTGAATTTTCGCCTTTTGCTCAAGTTTTAGTTTTTCAAACTCTAGTTCTTCCTCTCGTTGCCAATCGAGTAAAGTTTTCTCCTTCTCATGCTTGTAGTCCTCTGCTCTCTTCGCAGCTTCTTCAAGACTGCGAGTTAAATCAGATATCTCCAAATCTGCTTCGTCGGTGCGTTGTTCTATTGTTGCTCCCCATTTCTGCACATTCTCGACGATTTCTCCAGCCTCAAGCTTGGCTTTTTCGATGTCTACCTTGAGATCTTCGATGGAATTCACGATTTTCTTCAAAATTTCCTTGTGACGAAGGATTTTGTCGAGGTTGCCCTTGTCCACGATTGCAGCAGTCTTGGAGCGAGTAAGTGCTAGTAGTTGCAATTCTGTCTCGAGTTCCTTTTGCTTTTCCTCCATTTTAGTCACGGTTTAGATTCTTGATAGTCCCGACGGAGGTGCCACTTGTGTGGGGAATAGGTTAAGAAGGCCCACAATGTCCTCAGTCTTCACTTTCAGGTTTTTTAATCACAGTTTTTTCTTTTCTGCTACAAAAATAATCCACCTCTCACTGGCATCAATCGAGCGAACCCTAATCTATGGCACACCTTGAATAAACATGAGCTGATTGGCTAAAACGATATTGCTGACAGAAAAATAACAAACGTACTCTATTTCACAATAACACGTGGAATAACGTGATCTTTGCCATTCAGATAAAAATAAACGCCTTCAAAGATTGGCGGTTCGTGACAAAATAAACATTAAAAACCCTATGCTATTATCGAGTTTCCGACAACGCAATGTAACAGGATTAGGAAGTAGTCCCTGGTTTGTCTGTAGCTTTTCCTCCAACAGCCGATCAAGAGACTCCACGACTTCTTCGAGTTTTTGCTTTTCACTCAGCTGAAATCCATGATGGGACATATTATTTCAGGTTTTCTACTTTACACTTGGAGAAACCCACATCCCCGGGCACCATATTTGCCAAATGCACACCTAGCCTCTTTCTGATGTGCTAAATTCTGTACCAGTTCAACGCGCCAGACAAGTCGGAAATGGGCTTTTTAATGAACATTTTTTTTACAATACTCTCAAGGCTCTACAGTATCAGGTGAAGCTAACATAGACTTCACCTTAAGTTGATTATGAGAAAACAACCAAGTACAACTTTAACAAAGGGAGTATCAAATTACATACTCCTCAGTGTTCCAGCCAGAAATTTCTGCTTGAGGGCCAAAATGGCTCCTACAACCCATTTTTTGGGGCCAGATATTTCAAGAAAGGGCAAATGTACCAGTATCTTTCAAATATGCAAAAGAGAAGAAACCATTGGAAAGTTAAGGAAATGAAAATGGCAGTTTATTTGAAGCTGACATGGAGAATCCCTCTTAATACACAACAGAGGAAATCTTCGGTAATAAAGCAAACAGAACAATCAGAATGTATGCAATAAAAATAGTAAGTTTTTTTTCATCTCATTTTCCACTTCACCGTCAAGATCTGCTTCCTTTCGCTTCTTCTAAACTGCTTCGCCTTCATCCACTTTTTTGTTACTTACTGAGAAAAAACTTTCGATAGACCTCGAAAATGCGTTTGTCAGGTTCGTCCTTTTTCGAGACGCCATGATGGATACCCATCAGATATTACAAAAGCCAAGTCAAGGCTCAGTGGTCTCCAGACCACTCACGGTAAATCAGGTAAACTCAAGAGGATTCATCAATTTATTTTCATGTTGTGTACAAAGGTACGGAGTCGTTGTTCTTTACATTAAAAATTCTGTTTAATTGGAAAATTATTGTAGTTGAAGTAACAGAGACATTTTTAAACCCAGGGAATTAAAGAAGGAAAGGGCTATAATGGCCCTTAAACGCTTTTGGTGGGGGCCATCTCTCAATCTTTTGCCGGATTCACGCAATGGTGCACTATGGCTGGAACACTGCAACTCAAAATAGATTTATAGCAGAGCCTCTGCATGAGGGCATAGTCACATACCTAAGAGAAAATGGAGACCCATTGATGTCAGAAAATTTGGTTATGACGTCACTGTACACCTGTACATCTGCAATGATGCTGAGGAAGGGTGAAGGGAGTCATGAGTCAGCCCGTCGGGGGAAGGAAAATTTTATAGACATACCCAAACATTTCGGTGGTAAATCGCATAGCCACCTGGACTTCAGAGATAAAAAAAAGCAACAACAACAAAGCCAATTCTTTCTTTTGACTTAATTTAAATTTCAACATTTGTAACAGAAAGAGTGAGAGATAACAAAGAAGAGTTATAACATAGGAAGAATAAAATGAAAATTTAATAGCGGCGGGTAGAAAATGAGAAGTGCTAGCGGCCATCAAAATGAAAATGAGTGGCATTGAGAATACTCAAGAGAATTAAGGCCTGGGCCAATTTTTGTTTTGGCGAGGTTACAGAGGAAATCACAAAATTCGAGAGGGTACTGGTGACGAGGCCGTTGTTTGCTTCTCCTAAACAAAATGGCAGCGGCAGCGATTTATTTTACCAGTAGACTATAGGTTTTTCGTCAGAATCGGGAGAAGGCAGCATGTATGGCATGAAAGTTCTTCTATTTTCGATGCTTAGGAGGTGGATATTTTTCTTGGCAGCAAATGATGAAGGTAAGTATTTTTTTATTGAACCTTTTATTAAACACTGGAGTTCGGCTTCGATAAGCTGTATTATTGCATACACGAGCGAGTATATCATTGGAAAATTGCTCCTTCAGTGGATGGCAAAACTTTTAAATTAGAAAGAATATTATGTTTACGTTTTGTATTTCAATAATATTATTTATATACATACACTGTACAATTTACACGTGGATTAAAATTTTATTTCCTTTCAGTTTTTTAATATGTGAGGAAGAATAAATAACTAGGTGAACAATTAGTGCAGCCACAGGTATTCATGTTCACAAATGAACGGTTACTTTCCAGTGCTTTAGTAGTTCTTTACATAGAATCAAGTTTTTTTAGCGGGAGTATTGTTCCTTGTCTCTCTTGAGGTCTTCTAAACTTGGTTCAGAGCAGTTGTAGTCATGGTAGTGCTGTTTTTCCCATTCTTTGTGTTGTTTCTTCAGTGCAGTGTGGTGTGCCAGGATTTGTGTCTGTACTGGTGCTAGAAGATTTTGATAATTGTTACAGTAAAAGTCACTTGCAGGGTTTTTTTTCATCTTTTGTCTTGCTGAATCTTATTTAAAAACGCAATCAGTCTCCCCAACTATTCTGGCTACATTTTTACAGAGCTTGGTTATAATTTCTTTCTGCTGTGGGCTGTCTCCTCTGTCATGGGGAAGGGATTTTTCACTTTGCTGGCTTGTTTCAGGTGAACATCTTTCTGATTCTTCAGAGCCATTTACATTTTGGTCCCGATTGTATCTGGAGATGCTTTCACTAATTGCTGGTGACAAAGAAACTGATGTCTTCAGAGGTTGCAGTTCTTCATCATCATTTTCATCATCGCTACACTCAACCAACAAATCCTCAACCTCAGGCGTGGTTATCTCTTCCAGTCCTGTCACTTCTACTGTGTTCTCATTATCCTCCACCTCGAGAAAATCTTTCATAGAATCTTCAGCTGTTTCATCCTCTCTTTCTTCTTGAATTTGCAAGCTATTATCATCATTTTCTGTGTCCAAAAAGTTGGTGTGCATGACTTTGACACAATCACCTCTTTGGTTGTATATTCTAATAATTCTGTGAGGGATCGTTATATTATCATCACTGAGGCATCTTTCCCAATTCTCTTTAAGGTGTTGCTCAAGTTTTCAAGTTTAAGTTTTAAGTTTATTAAGAAAAATTGAGAAAAATACAAAATATGATGTACCACTGCTTGCAGTTAGCTATAGCTATTCGAGGCGAGCAGTGGCTTGAAACTAAGTAGAATAATTACAATAACAATACAATTAAAATACTAAGTAGAATTAATTATTATCGTACAATACATTAAAATAAGCTGAATACTACATACAAAGTGAATAATTACAATTACAATACAATTACAATACTAAATAGAATTAATTATTATCGCACAATACATTAAAATAAGCTGAATACTAAATACAAAGTGAATAATTACAATTACAATACAATTACAATACTAAGTAAAATTAATTATTATTGTACAATACATTAAAATAAGGTGAATACTGTATACTGACTAGTATTAATAACATTTGGGAAAAAAACGAAGATTCTCAGGAGAAATAAGGCAGATTACATGGGAAGCTGGAAGGATAATGTAGATAGAAAGCTAATAGAATGAACTGAGTTTAGTTTTCAAGACATATTCAAATCCAATAGATCCATATACTCATTCGCCTCCAAGAGTTTCTGAAGGAGCATATTGTGAATGTTGCGTTTAAATTTCACTTTAGGCATTTGACGAATTTCATTAGATAGGTTATTCCAGACTCTAACACCGTTCCTTAAAAAAGACATGTTTAGCTTGTCTAATCTAGAGTATTCGAGAAAGAAGTTGCCTCTTGTTGATGATCTTGTGTTATGTGAATGAATATTATGTTGGTAATTAAATAAATTACGTATTTGAGGTGGCGATGTGTTATTTGAGACGTCATACATTAAGACGACAACTGACTTGAAGTAAAGAAGATCTAGAGGTAGTAGACTGGATGAAATGAAGAAGGGTACTGCGTGAGCTTTATAATCACCAAAAAACATGAGGCGACGGGCACATTTCTGAAGACATAGGATTTTGTTTCTGTGGATTTTGTCTGCTTGGCCCCACGCTGTTATGCCATATAACAAATAGGGTTGAATCAACGATCTGTATATATGTTGTAAAGTATTAAGTGGTACGAAATGTCTTAGCCTAGCAATAATGCCAATCGATGTGCTTATTTTAGAGGCTATATTTAAAATATGATGTTTGCAAGAGAGGTTCTCATCAATAAGCACGCCTAGATATTTAACATAACTTTTACGTTCCAAAGGTGTGTAAGAGTTGGTATGATGGTTGAATATTTTTAAATTAACTTCGTATTTGACATTTTTTTGTCTTGGTCGAAAAATAACGTAATTAGATTTTTTAATGTTTAGAAATAATTTGTTCGCTATTAGCCAGTCGTAGAGCTTACAGAGCTCATCGTTTACCATAGATTCCAGGGATTTTAGGTTTTTATCTTAATATAAAAGATTCGTATTGTCTGCGAGTAGGTAAAACTTCATTCGGTTACAACTGTTACAAATATCATTTATATAAACAAGAAAGAGCAGAGGCCCTAGGACTGATCCTTGGGGAACCCCAGATAATACTGTCGCTTTCTTAGATATATTTGAGGGGCCAAATTCAGTTATTTGCTTGCGACTAGTAAGGTAGGAAATAAACCAGTCATTCACAATCCCGCGTATACCGTAATGTTCAAGTTTCTTTAAAAGTATTGAGTGGTCGACTGTGTCAAAAGCTTTTTGTAAATCAATAAATATTCCGCAGGTGTACAGCTTTCTATCCATATTAGTTTGAATCTGATTGGTGATTTCCAAGATAGCATGTTCAGTGGACCGCTTTTCACGAAATCCATACTGTGAATCATAGAGAATACTGAACTTTTCAAGAAATGATTTCAAGCGAATGTACATCATTTTTTCAAAGATTCAGTTGAAGACTGAAAGTAGTGATATGGGTCTGTAGTTGGATGGGTCAGAATCGTCATTGGCTTTGTGTATTGGGATTACTTTAGCAAGCTTTAATTTAGTGGGATATATTCCATGTTCAACCGACTTGTTGATTAGTACAGATAGGGGGTGGCTAAGAATATGTCTTGTTGATCGCAAGACGCGAGTGGGGAAAGAATACAATCCATGAGCCTTGTTTAATGGCGTGTTCTTAATTTCGGACTCAATTTCAGTTTGTGTTACTGGATTGAAAAAGAAAGAATCAGCATTACGTGATTTTTGTCAGGAAGGTCAGAGGAATCGTATGAAATTTGATCAGATCCCAGGCGTTTAAGCGAGGTGATATGTTTGATAGCTTTACGTTTGCGACCTAAAAGATTGTTTATACCTTCCCAAGTCTTTTTAATGTTACTTAGGTTATCTTCGAAATAGTTGTGGAAAAAATTCCTTTTACTTATTTGTGTGAGCATCAGTATTTTGTTACGATAAATTTGTAGGTTTTACTGTCACCAGAATAATAGAGTGAATTCTTGATCTTAATTGAACTTCTGATGCCTTTTGTTATCCAGGGTTTTTGTTGTTTTCTTAGACTGCGTTTTGAAATTGGCTTTAATGGGGCGTGCTTATTGAGGAGCTTGTTCAGTTTATTGTGAAATGTAGAGAATGATTTGTTTATGTCTGTCTTATTACAAATTGTACCCATTAAGTCAATTTCAGATAGTTCACTTAGGAACTTTGTTTCTGAGTAGTTTGAGAAGTCACGAGTTAACCGCTTAGATTTCGATTGATCACAGAGATCTCGATTAGTAGAAAAGTTTGGTATACAAAATTGAGAAAAGTGGTCTGTTAGATCCGAGACTATGTTTCCACTACAGATACTATATTCTAGACTGTTAATAAAGATGTTATCAATTAATGAGTAAGAGTTGTTGTGAATTCTTGTTGGTTTGTCGATTGTCGGAGTCAGGTTCAGGCTTTGCAAAGATAGCATAAAATTTTGGGCGTGAGTACTAGTATGAACATGGAGAAGATTTATATTAAAGTCACCCATAAGAATAATCTGTTTTCCAGTGGTGCTAAGCTTTTCCATTGTCGAATCAAAATATTCCTGAAAACGCTCAGGGGAATTATGCTGCCTATACAATACTCCACATATTATGTTTGCACTTTTGGGAAGATGTAATTCGATAAAAAGTGCCTGGAAGGCTTCATTAGAACACCTCTCTATTGTTTGATATTGAAATCGCTCATCAATATACATGCCTACACCTCCAGCTGAAAGAGGCGTTGGCAGGTATTCAAAATTATAATACAAAATCGAAGGATTAAAATCTAAGTTCTCAGTCGAGCTGTTTATTCTTGTTTCTGTTACGCCTATGATATTAAAATGAAAATCTAGTTAATCTAATAAATGAGTTTGAAAATTTTCTAAATTACGTTTTAGGCTGCGGATATTTGTGTGCATAAACGAAATATTAGAATCTGGATAGGGATTAGTAGCAAACTTACTTTTTTGATCACAAAAACTATTTGGAGAGAAGTATTTACATCTTGTATTAGAGTAATAAGTGTTGGAGTCGGAGCTTCTATCTAAGAATGTATTCAGAGTAAATAAATCAAGGTCGTAATAACTTGGGAGACGATCAAGATATTTTTTGGTAGGAAGAGAGGAACTAAGAGAATTATTAAATTGGCCATGTGCGGAAATTAGATCGCTGTAATTGAAATATGGAAGCTCGCTTAGGAGTGTTTTATTTACCTTAGTAGATTGTTCGTTAATGTTCTTATGGAGTAGTAACATCACCAGAAGATCCTAGACGAGCTGTGAGACTGGACAAGTCAGTTGAATTTTTAATGACAATCGGACGAGAGGTTTCATTTTTCCACAGCCAGATGGTTGAGTTCTTGGCCCAACAAAATGAGAAGAGAAATCTTTCCTTTATTTTCTTGGCGTCAGATAATAAACTCTGCAGTCGTGGGGAGAGGTGATCGTAGATAGCAGCATGTTCTAAAGATGAGCTTTCTCGGAGACCAATATCAGCAGGAATGATCCTGTTTACTTCTCTACGGGCTGCCATAACA
>NC_133203.1:17039962-17067462 GCF_958299795.1 Porites lutea
CAAGTCAATATCTTCTATAAAGAAGTATTTAATTCCTACCTTTTGTCATAGACTAAACATGAAAATAGCAGCCTATGTTAAGACTTTATTGGTAGTATGAGTTTTCCTAGGGAATTCTTTGGTCCGTTTAGAAAAATTACCCAACCGAAAGCATAACATCTTAGGGAAAAACATTCATCGATTGCAGTAACTTTGTTTCTTTGTCAGCCATTTTTATTTTGCAAAGGAACCAAGCCTTTAGTAAGTCCTTTCCTCTCATTGGACAATTCATCTCTAAGACAACGAAATAGCTTCCACTAAGGCAAAATGGCTAAGCCATTTTCGAAATGCCATTGTTCCTTTTTTCACTGCATAACCCCTATAATGGAAACACACAATAATGTTATGTTAACAGGGGCATAGCATGGTTTTTCCATTTAGGTACGTAGAAGAAGAAGTAAGAAGTAGTGAAACAATGTATAGAGATTTTGAGGTATGCCTGTGCATATGTGCATATATGGTCACTACACCCCTGATTGAGTTAAGGTTGTGGATAGCAGTTATGTTCTATTTCAACTTATTTGTATTCTCCATTTCCTTTGCTTCCTTTCCCTAGATATTCATGATCTCGAACATTTTAAATTAGGGCACAGGAACTTAGAAATAATCCTAGGCAGAAAATTGTCCTCAGCTGTAATTTTGATCAACAACACATACTGCATGTACATGCAGCATTAAGCAGAGAAGAACTGAAGACCAATTCAATATGTATCCATGTAATTATAACATGTCTAAGAAATGAAGTATGTCATAAAATAAAAAAGTCGTGTTGGACTTCTTGTAATATATGTTCAAATAAAATAAAGTGAGAGAGGAAATTGGACCTAGCTCTGCATCCGATTATGACATACCACATGTAAGTCTCAAACACTCTACACAGCTAGATTATCTCATCCTAATTTTCAATTTGAAAGAGTATTTAAGCTCACATCTTAAAAATAAGCTATTTTACAATTCTAAAGGACGAGAGTAAAAGTACAGAGGGAAACGTGATATGGTGAATAGTCTTACCCATGAGAAATCGGTGAGCTTCATCAGCTGCAACCAAACACAATCTCTTGTTGTAAGCATCATTGCTGAGCATTGCCTAACATCTTTTGGTAGATAAAAATGCCTCGGGTGAGCCATACACAATTTTGCAGTCCCCACGTTCCACCTGTTGATTGGCCTCTGCTTTCCTGTTCGTCCCCATTAAACTTGGCCTTGATTCCCACAGACCTAAGGTACCACACTTGGTCTTGCATAATAGGTCTAGGGAGAAATCACAAGTTGGATCGACTTCACACTTGACAAAGGTCTTACTGTGTTAAAGACAATTAGTGCAGCCTGAAAAATCAATGATTTTCCAGACCCCGTTGATTGACTAATGAACACATCTTGACCTTTAACTTGGTTTTGCAGTGTCTCTCGCTGAGAATCTTTCAAATTTTCAGGTTTAAAGAACTCAAAAATTTGCTTGAAGGCCAAATTCATCTTCTCGACGTTGTCCTCCATTTTGTCAACTCTGTTTTGATGTGATATTTACTAATTCTTAGTCTCTAGGAACGCTAGTCACATCGTGTTTTCTTTTTAACTTTTCGACGATGTTGTTTAATCAGCTTCCCAAAGACGTCATTTCATCTCATTCGAAGAACTATCTCTCTTGTTTGCAAAAAGGGGTACAGGATTTCTGAAGATCCGTCGATTGTGAGAAAGGCTCCCAGCGAAAATTTTGAGTCAATTCGATTGCATGAATGTCTTACCTTCATGCAGTTGAACAATGTCGTCGAAACAGTTATATGGGTTCGCACAGCAAAGACAGAAGTCCATTACCTGAGGGGGTTCTAATGCTCATCTCAGGGGAATAAACGAGACTGACCCCAAATGAAAACTTGGACATTCTGTGTGGTAGCTTTCTGGTAGAAATTAGACTTTGAAGATACGCTATTGAAAGCCACCGCCGGCCGCCATTTTGCTTTTTAGCCGAGGACCCCAAGAAAATGAAAACATACAAATAAACTACTTCGAACACCTTTACAAGCCAAAACATATTTTCAAAGTAGACTTAAGCTGATTTTTTTTAGAGATGATTGTAATATTAAATGTAAGTTGGAAGGTTTTTGGTGGATTTTGGACAGAATTAAGACTCAAAATTTAGCTGTAACGAAAGCTCTGTAGAGAGTTACATTTAAAGTGTTGTTTCTAGAGGTCATTACAAATTAGATCAGAAATTGTGTTTGTTTATCTATATTTATCTGTATTTTTTAAATATTCTTTATGCTTTCCCTTGCCCTTAACTCCTATAAGCAATAGGTACACTGTATGTCAATATATACACTCCGTCCTGAGTTTAGTCTTCAGAACTCAACTTAGTGTTTTAAAATGTTAATATTTTAGCGATACAACTTGTGATATCTAAGCAATTGTTCATTTTCAATTCATTTAGGTGCTGTAAATAAAAATTGGCTTGCACGCATGATTAGAAAAAGGTTAATATTGCGTAATATATGGGTAATAACTGAGTAAACATTATTTTACATCAGCGGTGGAATTTGGCTGCAGCTAGAACCAAACATGCTAATGCATGAAGCTTTAATGTGATTTCTTGATTTTGGGATGCTGCACTTATGAAAGAATTCCAGAACCAACACGCCCACCCCCACAGTACTCAGGGATGTCCTTTTTTATTACACTTGGTCACTGATTAGGTGACGAGGCATTTGACCATTCCATTATTGACTCCTTGAGTCTCAGTCATGTTGCTTTTCTACTGTGACGCGATGGAGCAAGCTATTCGCAAGCGACAAATATAACGCCACTCTCACTATCCGTTCTTACTTTTCCCTCCAGGTTTGATGATATTGCTCTTTTGATGTTAATATGGAACTTTCACTTAGCCAGCGAATGTTCCAAGAGGTCACATTGGGTAGCTCAGTACCATCATCTGGTCCTAATGGTGAAGGTCTAGCGCCAGAATTGATTGACTATCCACATCCCACACTCAAGAGTCACAGATGATATAAGACTTAAGAATGAGGCGCTCAGTCCTAGTGCCCATATAGCCTTGAAAGGATATACTCCTAGGCCCGAAGCATGATTGGGCCCACTCTTGTAGGCTGTTTGATTGCAGTAAGAGAGTCATGATTACTCCCACCGTTTACCCGCACTTGAATAAAAGCGCTTACCCGTCCGTTTAAGCCAGAGGGTGGTCATGTGATGCTCTGCTGTCTCCAAGGTTCTCTTCCGACATCCCTCTTGATGTCTTGCTTCAGGACAAGGATCAAATTCACCCCGCCCCGCTGAAGTTGCATTCTACTACCATAAGTGCCACGAGTGGATTGTTGGCTTGATTACATGGGTATGGGATAAGCACATGATTTAAAGTTTGTTCATTGATTACCTTCAGCACAAATTCCGTCTCGATCTCTTTAAATCATAGGTTATAACTGATCCCATGAATGCACTTGTTTATCAGTCTAACCTCTAGAAACTGCTGGAAAAAGTTCATTTGTCGCTTTCCGCATTGGAATGGTGCAAAAGGCCTTAAAAGGTACCTAGCAATTTCGAGAGTCAGCCACTTGTAACAGAGATTCTTCTCCTCGGATTGCCATGGCAGTTCAATGGAATGAGAAATTTCTCTACATTTAAAACGGCTTTTGTCTCATTTGGTTGGGCGCATTAAGTTACGGCATTAAAGCTGGAAGTTATCTAGAAGGTGGATGGATATACAAGCACATTATTTCGCTGATAATTAAAAAATACCAATTCTATTAGGGCCTGTTTACAAGGAGGGAAGGTAACCCTGATAGAAAGAGGGTCAAACCAGCACTGGCTTATTATTTCTAAGCGACATGTTTACAAAGCATGCAGATAGGGTTTTCCTAGCGCTAGGGTAACCCAGGGTTCGAAAATACGCCCAATTTGCCGTATGTTACGCCAAAATTGTTCAAATGACTCCACTGAGGTTATGGAGGGATTCACTTTGACTCCAGAAATATTCAGTAACAAACATAGTTTTGTCGTTTTCTTTTTCGCAACAAGTACAATTTACGTTAATTGTAAATGTTGTAAACCTCAAATTAAATCATCACAATTAAAGAATTATACTGCACGACAAAACAGGAAGAGGATAAATTATGATCAAAGGCCATCATGGATTTGAGCTTTCCAGGTCAGCGGACCGCCACAGCTACTTTGTGTATCCCTCACAATAGTGTATACATGCCAGGACCACGTGCTGGAAAGTCTGTTTGGCTTTTTTCGTTGTGATACTTGACTCCAAATATTCCAAAATGACTCCAAAATTTGTGAAGCACACGTCACACTGACTCCACTCATCAATAAAACTTGCAAACCCTGCGGTAACCCCAGCAAGAGGGTTACCCTACATGTACCTGCCTTGTGAATGCTCTGCTAAGGGATAACTGAAGACCAGTAACTCATGAAAATTGAATGGGTTAACCAAGTTTTCTTGCTAAATTTTAAAAATCTGAACAATATTATGTATTTTATTTATACAATGATAATACCTGTTTGTTTTTTTCCATACAACGTGTTTAACACGGGAGAATTCAACATTTCCTTCAAATCTTGGACGTTACAAGGAATGTCAGTTTAGTCTTCACATGACGAAACATTTCAGTTGAGCTGGTTGACTCGTTTGACTTGTGTCGGCTTCCTGGGAAATTTTGCTTTTAACCAGAGTTACCTTGAACCCTCTTGCTAGGGTAACCCTAGCACTGGGGTTACCCTCCCTCTTTGATACAATTCTCAACAAGTTTTTGTATCGGAATTTTGTTACTTCCACGCCCATTTTCCGCCTCTGCGTTGTCTGCCAGTACATCCACAGTTCCTTACTTCTTTAACTATAAAGTCTAAGACCCTGAGATTTGATATTAAAGTGTCACTGAAAGAATACACAGCATTAGTAAACCTTCTCTGTCCCTTAATTGTTTCCGGACGTTGTTGGTTGCATCACTACTATGTGCACAATTGCGTTATTGGAAGAATGACATCTTGCCTCACTGCTTATCAAATCCTTAGCACAGATGCCAGAAATCTCAGCAGCAATAGAACTCATGTTAGTGTTCACTTTCAGGTGCAACGAAGTGCTTTTTCTTGCCCTTCATCTGCCCTAATGCTTTAACGTTATGCAATGTCTTCTGTGTTGTACTTGTAGTTTGGTACTATACACAGGTGATTGAGGGTAATCCTGTTCACCTGTTGATATCAAGAAGTAAACAGTCAAATTCTAGATCTGGCAGATAAACACTTGGAAGTGCGAACCCAGGGCTCGAATTTAATTTTTGGATCACCAACCCTTCGGGTTAGTAGACATATTTTTGACTAACCAAATTATAAAGTTTGGTATCCAAGCTCACAACTAAAAAATCTTGACAATCTTGAAATCTCAAACATTGAACAGTTTGTCAATAACCACTAGAACAAATTAAAAGGTAGTCGAAATTGCATGGTGACCTTAAAAAACTTTGACAATTAAGTGCCTAGTTTATTTTCCTCTCGTTTCCCTTGAAGAGACCAGCATGATTTAGGTAGTGAAGAACAGTACATCTTCAGCACATTCTCTAACGACAGTTTGAGTTGAATGATTCAACAAATTGAGTATTCTAAGTATTCCTTGTAAAGTCTGGTCTACGTGCTCTTTGTCCTGATATCCACCAATGTTGAATAGCTCTCTGGGGATCATATACATCAAATGAACAACCATTGACTGTTATCTTTAGCAGCATGTTGAGAATGTATGTGTCAAGACAGGATCTCCAATCATTCTTCACTCTCTTCATTGCTGAAAATCCTCGCTCCACAGTTGCTGTTGCAAGTGGCAGGATGATTATTATTTCCACAAGCATCAAGATGTTGGGAAATTGATCCTTGAAGGCAGTAAACATTCTCTGCCATAAAATAAGGGGATCTAAATGCCTGAAATTGTTTGCAGTTACACAAGCCTTCAGAGCACTCCACTCTCCAGCTACAGCTGCAAAGTAAAAATCATTCCTCTCCAAAGCTGGTCTAAAATGCTGAACCAAGCACTCCACTTCTGCCTCCCCATATGTTGCTAGGTCTTCTACAGATTCTGGCCAAACCCTGGGATCAAAAATCTTCCCAGCTGCAAGAACTGGATCTGAATCCAGGCTTTCAAATCTAGAATTCAAAAACTGGATGATTGTGTTGATAATCCTCTGTTTGTCCCTGATAAAAGCATTCAAGTCATTGGGCATTCTCTTGAGAGTTACACCTTTGTAAATGTTACCATCTCCCACTCCATCAAGAAAATCTTGCAAGTTCTTTCCAGGTCTGGCAATCATTGCTCTAAGCTGCAGTTCTGTAGAGTAAAGACCATCCTTTGCAGCAGATATAACAATGTTATCTCTCTGGAAGAGCAAGCTTAGAGCCTTCAATACTGCCAAAACATCAAGCATTAAGTGAATGAATAGGAGATTTCTAAAATTGCTTAACACATTTCATGTCTTTCTTGCTCTGCCCCTCATTTCTACACTGCTTGTGTTTTCTGAGATTGTGTTTTCCAAGTGAGCATAGATAACACTGAAACTCTTTATCATGACAGTAAGAGCCCTACTGATGTGTGGAAGCCATCGTGTACCCCTAAGGTTGACAGACTTGTTTATTTTCTCATCAAGCACTTGTGCAAGTTCTTTAAGTTCACGTAAAGCTTTGGGTGAATAATGGTAGTGCTTGTACAAGCCTTGGAGCATCTCTTGCACATTATTCAGTTGCTCTTCATGTTTAAGCGCATCTAAAACTGAAAGTTCTAGTCTGTGTGCTATGCAATGCACACCAAGGAGCCAAGGAATTTCCACACGTAGCTTAGCAACAACTCCATTAAGCCTTCCAACATATACACTAGCCCCATCACTTCCAAAGGCAACTGTTTGACTTTTCCAATTTTCCAAGCCAAATTGAACCATACCAGTATTAATAGAAGCAATCACACCATTAGCATCTGCATTTTTGAGTTCCACAACAGCAACATACTTGTTAACAAGCAACCCATTTTCAAGAAACCTTACATAGACAAGTTCGAGATCTTTGTTACTTGTATCTGTCCCACTGTCAGCCATGACCGAAATAAAGCGTTGCTTATTCACCAGCTGTGATTCATCTTCTTTCATAACACCATCTATTGCCTCAATAAAAACACAACAACCTTTGTCATTAATGTAAGTCTCCGCCAATGACAAGCCATTCTTCACGTGAAGTTTGCACAAGTCTTCGAAGTCACTGAACGGTCGCTCATGTTTTGTAATAAAATAAGGGATATTAAATAGCTTCTTCATTTTTTCTTCAGTGTCGCTTGACATTTGTCGCAAAGATTGAACAACGTTTCGTGAACCTCTTTCCTGCTGCTCCCTCTACTGTTTTGCGAAAACACATGCTTCGTGTCTATGATTACTTGCGTGTACTTTTATGTTTCCAATGTGAAAAGCTTGGCTTGCGGTAAAAAAGAACTGTTTTTATCTGCTAGAGACGGAAATTCCCGGGAGGCGGTACAGAACATTTTCTGTTTAGTCTTGTCGAACTGAAGCCATGCAAATGTTTTCTTCCACTCCTGTCGAAATGATCAGCCCTCTTGTTTCCTCTTTTCTTCGTAACGCTTCTGGGAGCTCGAGTCTTCCATATCTTCTGTTGTCTTTGGTTCCTTTTCTTGACATTCTTCTTCTTCACCACAGTTACGTTCAGCTGGAGCCTACCTTTTTCTAACGAATCTATCCAAAGAACTCTGCATAATTCAATGCCAAACTGCCAGGTAACCTCGCAAACAGTAATTTCCAAGCGAAGATGGTGGATCCGATATTGTAGTGTCCAGAACCCCACATTTGACACAAACTCGTCTCCAGGGCCTTAGCGCTCAAAAGGTCTGAAAAGTTCGATTCGATCGCAAAGATGGCGAGAACAAATTGTTGAGACAGAAAACAATCTCGTGCAAGAAAACAATACAAAAATCGTTCCTAAAAATTAACATTTACTTGTAAAAAGGTTATTTCCATAACATAATTTAAATATTTAAGAAAATTTTTACTAACTATGTCGGGTTAGTTGGACACATGTTTAGTAACCAAACGTTGAAAATTACTAACCGTTGGTTAACGGGTTACCGTTAATTTCAAGCCCTGGAACCCTGTGAGGTCTTTGTATTGCTCTGCGGAAAATGGCGCAATGTCATGTCCGTCTTCCAAATCAACAACTTGATCGCCAGCATAGTTTCCAAGAGAAAGATACATCTCATCTTCATCACCTTCTGAACTTACACCTTTAGGAAAGAAGTCTAAGTCTGTCTAAGTCTGTCACCGATTGTTTCCACGCCCAAGGAAGATAGCTGTTTGTCCGACATCATAAGGATAGCCGATTTGTCCACCTGTATCCAAGGAAAAAGCACCAAATGTTATCAAAATGCTATCAAAAGGGCAAAAAAAAGTTGAAATACTCATTAAAAATTAACTGGGAATGGAGCTTTATGTACAGTAGAGAAGTTCCTTGATGGACATGGTAAATTGGATATTGAAAGTTTCAATTGAAAGCTGTGGTGGTCCTTATTTAAAAGTGGGTCCCTTTATTAAAACTGCGAAAAAAAACAGCTAAAAGTAAAATAAATCCATTTTCTATTAACTTGTATCAAGTTAATAAAATGCATTAATAGATATATTTACAAATATATGACGACAAAGAATGAAAAGCCACTGTTTATAACAATACATGCAACATTGTTGCATGTATTTATTTATCTCTAGGTGTTCAGCAATTAAGATTAAAGGTAAAATAAAGTAAATGTAGAGAAAGGGTTAGAGATAGTAAGAACTAATAATAGCCCTTAACCCTTTCACTCCCAAGATCAAAGTAGCGATCCTCATTGGCGAGTCTAATACAATCCATTGTACGTTAGTTTCAATTGGAGAATTTGGTGTTTGATCAACTCAAAATCGTCATTGTCGTAGAGTGCTAAATTCTCGTCATGTGTTTTCTTAACAATGAACTGATATTGTTAGGAGAAGTTAAACTTTAATCACTCTTGGGAGTGAGAGGGTTAGTAAACATTTCTTTCGGAAGCGAGATTGTTGTAATAGGAAAAATAGATGAAAATAAGTAAAACAAAAAAGATAAGAAATAAAATCATAGAACATAAACACATACAGAGATTATTACTACAGCTACATTATCGTAAAGCCTAAAGCAAAATATTTTATGCTAAGAAATATCTCAGTATTGCAAAAAACAAATTGGAAAATTGCTTTCTTGAATAACAGTTTGGAAGGCTTGGTTCTTAAGGGAGGAGGAATGTCACTCCAGAAATACCATCTGATAATGCCGTGGCGGATCCAGACCTTCAGATAAGGGGGGGGAGCCTGGTCATCCAGACCCTGAGATAAGGGGGGCCCGGTCTCAAAAAAATTTTTTTGGCCCTTCGGGCCTCATTTTCCTCTAAAAATAAGGGGGGAGGGTGGGCCCCCCCGGGCCCCTCCCCTGGATCTGCTATGGTAATGGTTGGAGAAAATTTTCGAATGTTAATTGAAAAAGGGAGAGTTTGTAACAGTCTAGCAGAGGCACTATGCATAGTATAATATTGTTGCTAGGATAGAAAAGTTTGGAGAACAAAATTTTGTTAAGTATACGACACAACACTGCCACCAGTAGAAAAAGTTCAATAATCGATTATCATAATATACCCTGGTATATTTGAATGGCTAGTTAGGAACGTTTCAGAGCATCCAATGAAGTACAAAACTAAAGAAATATTGTCTAAAAGATTGTTCAATTCATTGATGTGTTGATTAAAACTTCTGGTATTTAGATGAAGAGCAGACAGGTGTGGCTTAACAACAGAGGACAATTTATTAAGTTCTATCATCTATTGTAACATCCTTCACCAGTCAAACAATGATAAACCTTCGTTTTGCAAGTCCAAACCGTGGGAAACAACAACATGAGCCAACCTTTTGCCACCAGTGAAAGAAAAAAAAACGATATTCAGTCCAAATTGTGTGAAATAAACGAGGTGGACTTTTGTCCCAGAACAAAATAGGCCCCCTTTTTTTTTCTAGGAAAGATCTGCAGGACATAAACAATATTTCCTTCAATGCTCATGAATAACTTTGGCGGAAAGCGTACACAGTCTAACACGTGATGCACGCTAAACCCTCCTCGACCACAACCTTTTGGAGGTGGGGAGGGGGGGGGTTCTGTTGATGAAATGAGGTATTTAAAAATATGCTTGCAGACTCTCCCTCTCTTTAACTATCAGTTTTTGCTCACAAGCTCTTTTGCTTTTCACCTGCTTTTTCGCTTGTTTCCCACTAGCTCCCGCTGACCAAGAGCTTGGCACAGACTATCTCCCTTACAAATCTGCCAACTGTTGTCATACCTTCTCTCATTTCTGTCATTATTGGATGCTTACACAAGAATCGATTCCATGTTCTTACCCTTGATTTATAATACAGCATTCATTTATTTCAATAGTTATGGTACAACTGCACTACATAACTTTATATAAGGGCATGTTGAGGGCACAAATGGAGCGAAGCTCAGGTCCACAAATTTGATAAAAGTAATGACAGGGTCTGTAAAGGTTTTTTGTTTTTCTTTAAGACAAGGGTTTTATTAGTTTTGAAAATTATTGTTCGCCAGGATAATTGGTCGGTCGAAAGTCCATAAAAACCACGAGAAGATAAACAAAACATCAACAATTTAATTTCATCTTGCTTGCTGCAAAAATGTGATGAGCTGGCAGAAAAGCAAAAACCTCGTGCTTGCTAAAACAAAACTGCGCATGCACTTGAAATATGTCACAGGACAACCACTAAAATATTCTCCAGAACATCCTCCCCTTTCTTGATATAAAAATATCAACAAAACTTAGGCAAAATAAATTTGTTCTGAAAGATATGAAATGTTCAAAAGCATTTGTCTCAATAATGTCACTTAAAGTTCAACATTGCTCTAATGGGCAAAGTTTCACAATTGGTCTCCGTAGCACAGTCTTTCCAACTTGAACATCAACAACACGCACTTTGCTGTCTTTTCCAGGGAACACCCTTACAATCCTTCCTAAAGGCCATTTTCCTCTTGGTGTATCCGGGGACATGACAATGACAACGTCTCCTACTTTTAGGTCAACTTGCTCCCTGCGCCACTTTTTCCGTACACTCAGACTGGGAATCCATTCATGCAACCATCTATGCCAAAAATGACGTACAAGTTCCTGGACGCGACGCCATCTCTTTCTTGGATTGAATACTTCAGTGTCAACACTATCGGGTGCAAATCTGCCTCCTAACTGACCATGTAGAAAATGATTAGGAGTCAAAGGGGTCAGGTCAGTTGGGCTGCTTGACTGGTAAGTTAGTGGCCTGGAGTTAATTAACCCTTCTGCTCCTACAACTGCACTTAAAAGTTCCTCATCGGTGATGTCTGCAGAGCTAAGGATGGCATAAATAGCTTTCTTTGCAGCTTTGATCATAACTTCATGTACACCACTGAAGTGTGGGGCAAGAGGGGGGTTAAAATGCCACTTGACTCCATAGCTTGTCGTAGCATCCTGAATCTTCTTGTGGTCCAAGGCTTCCAATTCTTTTAGCTCGTTGCTTCCACCAACGAAATTAGTGCCATTGTCACATACAACGTCTTTGGGCTGGCCACGTCGGGACACCATACGGAAGAATGCATTTAGAAATGAGTCGGTGTCCAGGCTGAAAGCTACTTCGAGATGAACAGCTCGTGTTGCAAGACAGGTGAATAGGCAAAGGTATCTCTTCTGACGCGCCTTTCCTCTTCCTTGCTTAGTAATGAATGGACCACCAAAGTCGACAGAAGTTTGGCTGAAAGCTCGCAACGACATCCGGGTTCTCAGTTCTGGTAACGGAGCCATAATCTGTTTGGCTGGGCTAGCCTTTCTTCTTCTACACTGCATGCATTCTTTCTCCCACTCTTTAATCACCTCTCTTGCTGAAATTATCCAATAGTGGGTTGAAAGTTCTGATAACACTTGATTGGTTCCCCCATGATGGCTCTGCTCATGCTGATGCTTGACTATGAGTCTTGTCACCCAGTGATTGCGCGGGAGTATGATCGGATAACGACTCCCATGGTAAGAATTCTGCATAACGAAGTCGTCCATCACATCGGAGAATTCCATCTTCGTCGATAATAGGTTTCAGGGGCTGCAATTTACTTCCACTTGGCAGTTCTTTTCCAGTTTGTACTGCTCGCACTTCTTCTTTAAATACTTCCTGCTGAGCTTGCCGGATAATTCTTATTCCCGCGGAGGAAACTTCATCAGGTTGTATTGTGTCTTGTCTACGAACCGCAACTGGCGAACGGCAGTTCTCTAGGAAACGGTTTACCCAAGCTGCGATTCTTGAGAGTTTAGTCCAACTTGAGTATCTTTGTGGGTTCAGCCGGTCTTCGTTGGGAAGTGAAAGGAATGATTGTTCTTTTATTTGTTCTTTTGCCTGGCATATTTGCCGGAGTTCAACATCGGCTTCTTTCTCTCTTTCAGTTCTTGTTGGCGGCCACTGGGTGTGGTCGTACTTAAGGAACAACGGTCCTTCCCACCATCTTTCTTCCTCACTGAGAGCTGATACACTAAGGCCTCTTGTTAGCAGATCAGCTGGATTCTGTTTTGTTGGAACATGCCTCCACTGTTCTGGATTCGTCAAGGCTTGGATTTCCCCTACACGATTTGCCACAAATGGTTTGAACTTCCTGCTCTGTCCCCGAATCCAGTACAATACATCCATGCTGTCAGACCAAAAGGTCCACTCTTCTTTCTTAATGCCAAGTGCCTGGCCAACGGCTTGATTCAGCTTGAGTCCTACAACAGCAGCCATTAACTCGAGTCGAGGTATGCTGATAGCTTGCAAAGGTGCAACACGTGATCTGGACGCAGCAAGGCGACAGCTAACAGTTCCATCCTCATAGAGGTATCGAGTGTAAGCAACTGCACCATATGCTTCTTGAGAAGCATCCACAAAGGTGTGTAAGGCTACTTCCTTTACTGCTCTAGTAGTTCTCAAACATCGGGGAATCTGAATGTTGACTAGTGCTGAGAGTTCTTTGAACCACCTCGAAGCCTTCATTGACAGGTTCTCGTTCACCGGCTCGTCCCAGTCCACGCCGCTTGCCCACATCTCTTGGAGTAGAACCTTAGCTCGCACTGTATATGGGGATAACAAGCCAAGAGGGTCAAACAAGGTTGCTATCTTCTTTAGAAAGCTGCGTTTGGAGTGTTCATGCTTCTCGGCGGGCTGATTAACTTGAAATTTAAATACATCTTCCATAGCGCACCACAGGACTCCCAAGGTTTTGACGGGTGGTAGTTCACCTCGATCAAGATCAACTTCTGAGGCACAGTCTGAAGAGGGAATAAACTGCAGCACTTCAGGCACATTTGACAACCACTTTCTAGCATACATTCCGGCAGACTTCCATAACTGTGACAGCTGACTGTACAATTCTACTGCGGTTTTCACATCAGGTACTGAGTCCATGCTATCATCCATGTATGTACTCTTTAACACTGTTTCAGCTGCTAAGGGAAATACAGACTGGTGTTTCCTGGCATGTTCTTGCGCCACGAACTGTGCTTGAAAAGGAGATGAATTCACACCAAATACAACACGGTCAAACTCAAACACATCAGGCTCTCTGTCTGTCTCTAGGTTCCGCCACAAAAAACGGTGATAAGGCTGATTTTCAGGTTTCAACTTGATTTGTAGATACATTTCTTTGATATCGCACATCAAAGCCACAGGGTCACGGCGAAAACGGAGTAGCACTGCAAATAAGTCACTCTGAAGTTTAGGTCCCTGAAGCACAATGTCATTTAAGGACAAGTCATTAAATTTTGCAGAGGCATCAAAGACTATACGGGTCTTGGTTGTTGATTTATCTGACCTCAACACAGGGAAATGGGGTAAGTACCAGACTTGATCAGGCTTAACTTCGTCACGAGAAACTCTATGAATGTATCCTTTGTCTTGATAGGACTCAACCACTGCTTTGTAAGCTTCACCAAGTTCCGGGGACCGCTTCAATTTCTTCTCAGTGCAGTGCAGACGATGCAAAGCCATGCTGAAGTTGTCAGATAATAAAGGTCTGTCTTTTTTCCACGGCATCCCAACTGAGTAGTGACCGTCAGTGAATGTTAAGGACCTTGAAACTGTGTCTCTTGCGAACTTCTCTTCTGGATTGACAATCAGAGTTTCCTTAGGTTCTTCTACGTCCCAGTAGCGGCGAACAAGACTATTCAGCTCTTGTGAATCATTCAGAAAAAAGGTGAAGCTTGTCTGAGTTCCTTCTACCGGCACCTCAGGATTACCAATGCAAGTCCACCCAAGCGGAGTAAGTCTAGCTATGGGTTCTCCAGGCTCTCCTCTCACATCTCTCAATGAGTACAGCAAGTCAGCTTGGTCCACACCAATTAGTAGGTCTACTATAGGTCTGGGTCCCAATTGAGGGAATTTTATGCCCTTTAGGTGCTTCCATTTGTGCTTGTATTTGCTCCAGTCCACCACTTGCATGTTTCCTGTGACTCTTTCAGCTGTATAGGCAGACGCTAGTTTAGACACTTTTCCTTCACAACTGCTGATCATGAATTCTACAACTGTGGTGTCCAAAATTTGCTGGTTATCATTCAGTACATTAACTGTAAGTTCGTGTGGTCTGCCTTCGAGACCCAGTTCAGCCGCAATGTCACTGTTTAAGTACGTCTTACTGCTGGCATCATCAAGTAGAGCGTTCACCTTCAGTCTTCGTTTACCATTGGTCACATAGACAGGAACAGTTCTTAAGGCTACAAACTTTGACAAGGGTACAGTTCCTTTTCTAGTAGTAGCTGTATGGGTTCTCTCACTTGACTCCCCTTCAATGGTGGCATTGGCTCCGACTGCATTTGATCCATCTGCTGCTTCGGCTTTCTCTTCTTTCTTTGGGTCCTCGTGAAGCAAACGATGGTGATGAGAGCGACACCCTTTAATCCCACAGACCCTACTCCTGAGGCATGCTTCTCCTCTGTGGCCGTCACTGAGGCATCTAAAACAGTTTCTGCTCTTTAGCAATGTTCCACCTTTCATTTACTGTCATCCTCTTAAACTTCTCACAGGTCCAAAGGTTGTGGGACTCCTTGCATACTTTACACTTTCTTGAATGTTTCTTCTTAGGGTCAAAATCTTCTTTGGCAAACAGCGCTCTCTCCTTCTTGGATCCACTTAGAACACCTGCTATTGTCTCAGAAGCTGTGGTTAAAAACTCAGACTCTCGATCAATAAATTCCCTTAGTGTCTTTACACCCTCGGTTCTATGATTGTCACAGACCCACTGCTTGTACTTGGCCAGAAGATTCTTGTTAAACTTGCGTTGCAGTGAGATGTAAAGAGAGCCACTACCAAGCTCTGCTTCCTGATTAGCATCTGTAAGGTTCACTACTACTGCATCCAGTAGCTCAGGAAAAAGCTCAAGATCCTTTTCATTCCCCTCTCTTATCTGCTTAAAGGCATCCAGTTCTTCAAGTCGTAATGTAAGTGCCCTGCGTTTTCCGCCATACTTCCGTTCGAGTCGAGACTTGGCTGCTTCATAGGCTGCCGCAGAGTATCCCAGATTTTCAATAACTTTAAGGGCTTCTCCTTGCAAGCACTCATGCAACCGTAACAATTTGTATTGTGGTGAGGCTATTGCCTGGTCAACGCATGAATAGAAGGCTGCTTTCCAAGCTTCATAATTTTTCTTGTTGCCTGCAAATCTGGGAATACTCACTCGTTTCAGAGCTGCCATGGAGTCGATACTGATCTGGTCATAACTAGAACTAAATGGCTGACCAGCAATAGGCGTCGAAAACTGTACTTGGCTACCACATGACGAAGGCTGGAAAGGAGTATAACCTTGGGCTGCCGGTGCATGTAACTGATTCGAAGAAAACGCTGAAGGACGTATTTTAGAAGACCCAACAAGTGTGGTCTGGGTTGAGTTCACACGGGAATTCAATGGCGGCTGCTGAAGGGGTTGGTCCCCCACTGGAGGCAAACAAGACATTGACGACTGGGAAGCAATTGGAGTCGATAAATGAACAAAACTACTCGAGGGATAAAAAACAGCTGCTCCACTAAAGTTAACAGAGGTTGATGTGTTTAAATCTGCGACGGATGAAGTACATTGCTGGAACGGTGTTGTCAACTGAATTCTCGGATCACTATTTTGTTCCTGTTCTTCTGATCTCTTCACACTAGCATTTACATTGTCCTGAACTCTAGCTGACTCACCTCCCTGAAATGGTTCCTTTCGTTGCTGTTCTGTAGACAACGATTGCTGCTCAAGTTGTTTCTTGCGTTTGGCGAACGTTTTCTCCAGGTCATGTAACACTTTCGTGATCTCTTGTTCTCGCATTTTAATTTCTTGTTCCAGTCGTTCGGATTGTTCTTTAATGGGAGACTGTCCCGTCGGTGTTGTTCTGGAAACGCTCAAGGCACCGCTCTGACTGGGGCTGCTATTCAAACATCCTCTAACAATCCGTTCGATCTCGTTGAAATCTTCCTCCACAGCTTCTAGTTCAAGCGCTACGGCGGTAAGTCTCGATGAGTCGCCAACAGTCTCATAATGTGCTTCTAAACTCTCGACTGCACGAACTACATCCTCAAAAGCGGCAGAAAGAAGATCCAAACGTTCCATCACCTGCATTTTCGAATACATTCCTCCCTCTAAAGTCATCATCAATTTCGTTTTGGTTCTTGTATAGGCGCCTTTGTACTTCGCTTTGTCCTTTCTCAATCGTTCGGCCATCTCGTGTTCGTTCAGTGTTCGGTTACAAACCCTGGTAAATTACGTCAAATCCACTTAAAAAAGAACCTCGCTCTGCTACCAGATGTTCGCCAGGATAATTGGTCGGTCGAAAGTCCATAAAAACCACGAGAAGATAAACAAAACATCAACAATTTAATTTCATCTTGCTTGCTGCAAAAATGTGATGAGCTGGCAGAAAAGCAAAAACCTCGTGCTCGCTAAAACAAAACTGCGCATGCACTTGAAATATGTCACAGGACAACCACTAAAATATTATCCAGAACAATTATAATGTAAAGATATCGCCTAAAGAAACAAAATTGGTTGTTAAAATTCTGGCATTACCTCGGTTTAAGAACCTGTCAAACTCACGAGTGATGTAAAACCAAAAAAAAAACACAATAAAGGACTGAGAGTCAGCACAATAGAGCCAAGGAAAAGAATAGCCATAAAACGAAGAAAAACTTCACAGGTTTTTACACCCAGATAAAGCCAAAATTCTAGAACACGCTTTACTATTCTTTAAATGTTCAAGGAACGGGCCCTTAAATGTCATTCCATATGTGCCCTACATTTGCCAGTACAGTTGTATCGTGACAAATAATGAGCCAGGATCTCTGTGCTGTTTTTTGTTTCGTGACATGCTGATGATCAGAAAATGTCATATTAATTTCTTGATTAATGTACGAGGTTATAAGGCCTTCCGAAAACCATTATATCACAGCCAGTGTTAGCCAATGCAAGGTAGTGAAGGTAGACAAGCAATGTTGTTTGTATTACTCACAGCTCTGTAAATAGTTTTAAACTCTCTGGAGACCGGGAGACCTCATACCGGCGTTTGTTTGTCATGTTGCCCAGAATATGACAGTTAGTCTCCTTTTAAACACTTTGTTCATTACAAAGGCAAACCTCAGCAAAAGGGACTAAACTGCTTTGACAGTCTACACAGTCTTAAGTCTAAACATACCGACATGACACAAAAATATATAAACTGCACATACCTTTTTCGTCTTGAACCTTACAACGATATCAGAGTTTATTCCAGTTTTCATTAAGAAATCAGCGACCTGGAAGATTTATTTAAGTCTTTAACTTCGTATAGCTGCTTGTTAAGCATTTAATTATTTCTCTTGACAAGGACGTATCTCTTTGCATGAGTCTTCTTTGACCTGACTGTCGGCCATCTTGGTTGAAACTTCGTGGTACTTAAGACGAGCAGAGACTGGGGCAAAGTTAAAAACAAACTCCGATTTTCAAAAAAAACAAATTCCGATTTTCAAAAAGCAGATTCCGATTTTTAAAAAAACAAACGCCGATTTTTGAAAAACAAACTCCGATCTTCAACAAACAAACTCCGATTTTCAACAAACAAACTCCCATTAAGCATTAACATCAATGTCCCTTAAGGGCTTCCGTACTTTTCATATTAACAACATAGTCAAAGTGGCATTCTACCACCTTAGAACTATAGCTAAGATTCGTAAGTATATCAATGTGTCTTGAAATGTCAACAGGATTTAATCATTTATCACAAACAAACGTAATGTACAGAGTCCGCCATTTGGCAAGAGCACATGGTAAGAGCCTACAAGTCCTAATGCACATGTCGCTAGCGTTACTAAGCAACCATGCAATATCAAGACATCTCCCCTTTTTTTAAAAAAAAAAATACAACAAAATGAACTGGATGAGTACGATGCTTGAGCATGTTCTGAAATCTAATCAAGGAGAGTCCTAGGCATAAGTTGACCTATGGGAAAAACAATAACGACTGTCCAATAGTTAACAAAATCAACATGTCCTCTCTATAACGAATAGGTTTCCTAACAAGTCTACCACTTGAGGTTCTCTGTTCTGGAATCACGTTCGCTTTCATCAGGACTGGCATTGCTGCTTCCGGGAACGTTGGTATCCTCCACTTGGATGACCTTGGGAGTAGGCTCACTGTTGATATCCGGAATTTGGGAGTTGTCCCCTGCTGTGTCATAACGAGTGGGTGTAGGGACCTTTCTAAGATGTCTACGATTCCTTCGCAGTCTTCTACCACCTGTGTTTATGATGTATGACCTGAGACTTTGGTCTTCACTAACGACCTTTGCTTCTGTGGTCCACTGCTTCTCATTATCCAGCTTGGTTTTGACCTAGTCTCCAGGCTGTAGCTTTGGTAATTCTCTCGAGCCATTCCTTTTGTCAAAGGACTCCTTGTAGCCCCGTTTGGCTTTGATATCAGCTCTTTCGACTGCTGAATGGTTTGGAAGCTTTGGCTCTAAAACTTTGGTCAGTGTTGGAAGTGTAGTACGTATCAGCCTTCCCATGATCAGCTCTGATGGTGTCTTTCCAGTTGCTGGGATTGGGGTCGCCCTATAGGCCATAAGAGCAAGGAGTGGATCCTCCTGTTTCAGAATCCGCTTAGCGATTCGCACGCCACTTTATGCAGAACCATTTGCCTGGGGATGATGCGGGCTTGATGTGGTGTGCTTGAATCCATACTTTGCTTTGAACTCCTCAAACTGTAGTGACTTGAACTTGACTTGACTTGTAAACTGCCCAGCATACTGCAACTTGCCTCCTGGACTGAAAAGAGCCATCTTCGCTGGATGTAACTTGGGCTGATTTGGCAAACTATCAAAAGTAGACTTTGAAATGGCAGTAATATCAGCACCAGTATCAATTTTGAACACCAGAGGTTTACCACTGACCTTAAGCTGGACCTTCCATTGGTCATCCTGATCTAAATCACTTGACAACGCACCTAAGAACCAACGACCAGCACTGCCATCATTTGAAGCACTACCATCACCACTACTATTCACCTCACTCACCGATTTGGACCAACAAACATCTGCAAAGTGACCCACTTTTTGACATTTCAAACATCGTTTATCTTTTGCTAGACAGTGTTCAGGCTTTGAGTGATGGAGACCGCATCTGCCACACTTCTTCTGACCTTGCTTTTGAGATGGATCCTCTTTCTTTCCTTTTCCCTTTTTCCAACATGGATTAGTCGGTTTCTTCTTACTGTGCACCTCTTCAACATCCTTCGAAGCGAGGGAATTCTGATCAGTAACCTGATACTTGACCATTTCTGACTGGCGAGCTATTTGAATCGCGACTTCCAGCGTTAAATCCGACTTTAACTGTAATTTCTGCGACACACCTTTATCAAGAATTCCAATGACAATTCTGTCCCATATTTGCTGATCACGGCTGTCCCCAAAATTACAGTGTTCAACTAACTCGTAAAGACTTTATACGAACTATTCGACTGTCTCTCCTTGCTTTTGGATCCTTTGGTGAAAATGTGCCTGCTCGTGAATTATGTTCCGTTTCGGCACGAAATGTTCATCAAACTTCGTCAAAATCACATCGAATTTTGCATCATCTCCATCAGCCAAGGTAAAAGACTTATACACTTGTTCTGCTTCTGTTCCCATTGTGTAAATGAGAGCACTGACTTACACCGCTCCTTCCTCTTTGTGAAGTTTTGTCGCGAGTCGAAATCGCAGGAAATTCTGCTTCTAATCTGGCCAGTTGAACGGTTTGGAAAAATCAAATTTCTCTGGAGGGCTTAACTTCAGCATTTTACTTGTTTAACCACTGCCACCATGTCTTGAAATCTCAACAGGATTTAGTCATTTATAACAAACGTGATGTACAGAGTCCGCCATTTGGCAAGAGCACATGGTAAGAGCCTGCAAGTCCTAATGCGCATGTCGCTAGCGTTACTAAGCAACCATGCAATATCGAGACACAATGTCACAACAGCTGCAGTTCTTGTGCACGCATTCATAAATTCAAAGGTGGATTTCTGCAACTCGCTTTTACATGGTCTTCCCAAGTACGAAATTAACAAACTGCAAAGAGTCCAAAACGCTGCAGCGCGTGTGATTGCCTGCCTAAGTTAGTTTGATCACATAAGTGATACTCTAAAGTAGTTGCACTGGCTACCAGTGGAGCAAAGAATAATCTTTAAGATTAATCTTATTTGTTTTAAGATACTTAACAATTTAGCTCCTGATTATTTGGTTGACCTAATCCATGTTTATGAACCTGCGAGGTACCTTCGATCATCTTCAGACAAGTGATGTCTTGTTATTAAACCCTATAACTTAAAGACATACGGTTTCAGGGCTTTTTCAGTCATCGCCGCTGTACTCTGGAACAATTTGCCTATTGACATTAGATCTATCAATGATGTAAATAAGTTTAAATCTAAATTGAAGACCTTTCTTTTTAAGTGAGTTTACGAACTGTCTTAGGTTTTTTATTTTGTATTTTTGTGACTATGTATATATATATATATATAATTATACTCCAAGAGCTAGGTTATTTGAACATTTACTTGTGAAGCAATCATCAGGCAACTGCCAGAAATAATGGTTACAATCACAGAAATTTGAAATACAGAACAATGGATACGTACGTGACGTCTAGGCATGTCATTACATCGTTACATTTTTTAACAGGAATTTCCTAACATGTCTACAACACGATGACAGCTCATTTCTTTTGTTTAGACTTGCCAATTCCGGTTTACAAATGATAAAATACTTTTCCCACAAACACAAATTGGATCTCTTAGTTACATTGGAGTAAGAACTAGCTTGTTTTATCTTGCGCCATTTGATGTTATACTTAGCGTTTTAATTTTTGAGACTCCATATGTATTTACTAAGTTCGGTAGCATGTTTGTAATGCTCGTTTCGGAATGAGCTTACAAAGTTTCTATAATGCAATTTGAACGCAGTGTCACAGAGTCCAATGTATGTTTCCTTTGCAGTTTCTGTGGTGACCTCGGCCTGATAGATGACGCTTTCCACGTTACAGTTTCCATCCATGAGACACTCGTTAGGTTTCCTACAATTGCAGCTTTTCTTAGTTCGATTATTAGTGCATGTGGATTTGCTAATTACGGCTTTGTTATGGTTGAGCACTCTAGCACTTTAAAGTAGATGAGGATTTCTTTCCACTTTTTTGGTTATGTATATATTTATATCATGATTTTAGGATTTTTAATTTTTATTCAGACCTTTTTGAAGCATTGTAAAGCGCTTAGCACTGAAAAGTATAAGTGCTATATAAATATTTTATTATTATTATTATTATTAAAAAAACCGAAACTATGACTTCAGCGAGGGAGACAAACCATCTAGCATGAAGCCATTTTTGACCATGAGGAATTGTTTCGTGGGATCGAGGCTCGAGCCTTGTTTGGACTTTGAATGACTTGATTTTGGTGCAAAAGTCAGGGGAATAAGCTATTATGTCTTATGGAGGTTTGCGAAGTGTAATTCACAATCAATCATTTAATGCAGAAAGTTAGGGTAGACAGTACTCACATGTCAACTAAGACTGTTCAACTACTTCTCTGTAGAGAAGGTTACAACTATTCACATGCATGTCAAAAGGGCCCGTTAACTGAAACAGACCTTGTTAAACAGTTACAATTTGCTTGAAAGGTAAAAAGAGAGCAATCGACAAACGTTTGGAAGACATTTCTTCTTTCTTGGATATTGTGAATTTTGTTCTTAAGTATAGCCCTGTTGACCAAGCTTGGGCACCAAGTGGGCGTAGTTGGAGAAAACAACAAGAAGGCTTAGCCTTTAGTTGCACAAGCAAAGGTTTCCTTTGTGGCATTGGTGCAAAGGTTGGCAACTTTATGGTTGCCCTTAGCTATGGTAAGACCTTAAACCGACAATATTTGAAATGGTTCATAGACCGGGAATTCGTGCATATAATCATGAGATTGTGAAAAAGGGGGACCAAAACTATTTATGCAAGACAATGATCCCAGTCAAAACTCGGCGTTAGCTCGCACTGTTTAGAGGCGATTGGGAGCAAGGTTAGTGCCCCTTCCTCCGAGAAGTGGTGACTTTCATTTTGTTGAGAATATTTTCCACATTGTAAAGATGGCATATACACAAGAGACATTTCAGGAGTTTTCACTGTCATAATCTTCATACTGCTTTAATTTACAAGACAGTTGAAAGTATAACGAACAGAATAGAATTATTGATTAAAACTACAGAAGTGTACAACGTATTAAAAAATATATTTTCAATTAGGACAGGCAACACGCTCTGCCACATGATAATGCAACATGGATAGTATAACATCAGCACATATCACATGCCTTGAAAGTTTGTTAGTTACATTCACAAGCAAAAGCCTTTGTTTCTGTGATTATTCATCCAAAAAATGAAAGAACACTTTCTTTGACTTAGAAAGAAAACAGGAGCTCAAACTGAAAAAAAAAAACTGCTTTCTTCGTTATGGAATGGTTAACCACATGTTGCCAATCAGTAAGCAATGTAATGTTATAACTCATAAATGTGGATGTTTTCTATTATGGTTAACCCTTTGAACTCCTTATTTACACCACAAATAAGCAATCTTTCTTGCCAAGAAAAAGCCGTGCGAAGCACTTTCCTCATGGAGGACTCTGATTTTGCTTTTCTTGTGGCATTTGCGCATAAAAGTGCATGGCCATCATCACTGGCTCCTCATCAATAGTGCAATTTTTTCACAAACATAACGTTTTTTTCCAGTGGCAAAGATTGGCGTGTCTTTCTCAAAGACAGTGTCTTTTGCATATTGGGATTTTGGGGCTGGTAAACAAACTGTCCCTCCAACATTAATAGAAAATCACGCCACTAAAAGATTGGAGAGCATCTAAAATCATTTTAAAAAATGCATTCAGCCTGTTCTGCGCCAACCCACGCAAAACGTGTGAATGCTAGGTTTGATAAGGTGTAAAAAAGCAATAATGAGGAAAAATGTCTTTGTGCGGTTAGCTGGGCCTACAATCCAAAGATTCCGTTATTTTGCTGTATCCTTTCTGTCATAATTCATGAACACAATGCCTGAAGTAGTTTATGTCCACTCCATTACTCTGGAGTATTTCTTTTGTTAAAATTAACCATCTTCCAGAACCATTATTGTACACATGCTCTGTCTCTTGCTTCCTTTAACAGCTGAATTCTGCTTTTCCTCTGCTTTTCTAAGTTATCTTTGGAGTTTTCCAGCTCCCAGGTAGTAACCAGCCGGGCTGCTACAACTTTGGCAACTTTACAATATACTTGGCGATGTCAGTTTTCCCCTCTTGGTTTTACTCTCTTGCGAGTGCTAGCAGTTCTGTTCGAGACTTAATGTTTTTAGCTAGAGTAATTTATGATAATTCATACGAGGCTGTACGTTTCTTCCTCTTTTTGCTTTCTTCTTGTTACCTCTTTTTCAGTCCTTTTCCTTTGGTAAAAGAGGTCATGGTGCTTCTTGGAGCAGTAGCGCTTGTGAGGTCAGGATGCCTGCCACTCTGAATATATTCTTGGTCTTCTTTCATAACGTACTTCCATGGGCTGAAATAGTTTTCGTGCATGGATGAGAAATGTACGGAAATACCAGACCTCTCTAACAGGTATTGTTTGCTGGGAACTTGTCGAGCTTCATTGCCATGTGAAAAAAGTACACCCGATTTCATGTGCTGCTCCAGGCAGCAACACCTCTGTAAAACGTCAGCAGGCTTCTCCACAAAGGACTCAACATCAGCCACTGCAAACAAAGACCTTGTTTGCACTTTTTATCAACCATGTTATAGGTTATCAAGTAAAATTTGTCGTATGTTATGGTCGTTCATTCCAAATGCGTCTAAATCATACACAGCTTGGGTTGTCTCTCTTTCTGAATTCGTAGAATCACACTTATCGTTAGTTAGTTTCTCTGTTGTTGTACCTGACCTTAAGAATACTTTTGATAAGATAGCGTCCTCTGCAGTGGCAGTGTTCACAACACAACTTATCTTTCACATCGTATGAGGGATGTGCTCAGGAATATGAAAATGAGTAAAGACATACACTTCATACATTTTATTCTAGATAAACTAGAAGGATCCTGGCAAATGCAGACATAACAATCTTTTTTGGGCACAGCTAGGACACTAGACACCTAATTGGGTGCTCAGTAACAGGTGCAATTATCTGGTTAGTCATTATCTTGTCAAGCTCTGTCTTCATTGCTTCCTTCTTAGGCAGAGGGACTCCATGTGGGAGATGAACCATGGAATGCATTTCTTTATCCAGCTGAATACTGTATTCTCCAGGTAGAAAACCAACACCTTGAAATACATAAGCAAAGGGACTAAGAACAGGATCCGAAGAAACATTCTCTGAAGCAGCATTGGCATTTACTTTCTCAGACTTACCACTGCGACATTTGACTGCAAAATGACCAACTTTGCCATGGTTTTTGCATTTCTGTCTGATGGCTGAACATAGCTCTTTTTGAGCACATGTTCACCACCACAAAATATTCGATTAAATCGATTTCCAATTCATGAGATGGATTGTCTCATTGAAGGGTTTCATACATGTCCATTTCCTTCTTTCCAACAATGTTTAATAGAGAGGCAACGCAAACTTCTTCCAACCTTTTATGAATGCCCACAGCTAAATCATAAATCTTCCATTGTTGAGGAAACAGTTTCCAATTCTCTCCTTGTGCAAACAGATTAATTCAGCAGCGAGGGAATTTTGGTGGTTGTTGTACTGACAGTGGCCATGTATGGGATTATGAATGAAGGCAGACAAAAGCCTTTACCTCCAACTCGGAACTGACAAGGCGTTGAAACTGTCAGAAATTGTGGCAACAACAGTAAACTCAATGTCTCAGTTGAGATCCCTCTTACAACACCATGTGATGATAGCTGAGAGACAACAAGCTGGTTAAAACAGGAACAATCTTTAATCGGTATGCCTCCAAGCACGAACTTCTACCACAAGGTCTCTGTTACATAAGAATAGGTCACGTGATGCATGCAAGCCAAATATATAATAATGATATCATAACAATATGGACGTTCAGCACACTAACAGTGAGAAACAGAGCTCAATGGAGCACTTACTAGTTGTTGTACTTGTCGCCTACATATTGACGTTCAGCACTCTAAAAGTAATAAATTAATTGATTTTGAAGACAAGTTACCAGGTGAAGGTAAAGTTCCAGAATCCTAGCAAGTTGATGATGTAAAGTTTCATATGTCTAGCATAAGAGGCCAAAGCAACAACAATTCAATAACAATCCAACAAACATCTGTGAAAAGAAAGAAAACAAGAAAATGCTATGGTAGCGTACACTTCGGCGTTGTGGTCGTGGACTAAATGGTGAATGCGGAGGAATAGTAGTAAATGAAGTATGGTGGGAGTAAGGTGTTATGTTCATTGTATGTTAAAGGCAACTGAGTGGTGGTTGAGAAGAGGTGAAAATAAAAGAAGTGTTGTTGGAATTGGAAGGTATCAAGGTGTTAATTGTTGATTAATAAGTGTATTGTTGGTGTCTATAGATGAGTGTGTGGTTGTGAGATGGTTAAGTGTTAACAAAAGGTTAAACTGCCTAAACAACGAGTAAAAGTTAAGCAAGGGTTGGTTTTGTTTGATTGAAGACTAGGTAATGTGAACTTTGGTTGAAATTTGTTGTAACGATACGTTTAATGTAATGTATCTTGGTATGATGGTTAAGTTAATAAGAGTTGGTTAAAATGATGTGTGTTGTAAAATGAATGAATCAACTTGCCAGTTGTTTTGCTTTTTCACTTCATGTTTTGAGTCGTTTTGTAAGTAAATGTTGATTTAAGTAGTCCTTGGTTTTCTAGTTTTAACGTGTCAGTTGTTATTGCAATTTCTTTCGTTGAAAAATGTGGTTTTCCTTTTCTGCAGGGGGATTTTGTTAATGGGAGGGATTTGAACAGGTTCAAGGTCAAGCGAACTGACGAATTTCTGGACACAAGATAGTAAAAATGGTTCAACAGATGTGAAGTCAGTTGTGGATGGTCTAGGTTTGCAGTTTGAAGGGCAACTGAGGAACTTTGGAGGTTCAAGGAGTGTGAGGTTTGTGAAGACTTGCCCTTTTCAGTTACAACACCAATGCAGGAGCTTTGGATGTTCATCGGGACTGAACTGTTTGAAGGTCTTGTCTTTAGTCTCGGTTTGTTCGGGCACGACAAGATGATCAGAAGCACAGACAATAAAACGATAAACATTGATGAATAGGTCAAAGATAAGAGAACAGCAGGTGCAAAAATTTGTCCTTTTATATTACTTAGTGGAATCGAAATTGTTGTAGTTTGATTGGTTAACGTTCCTCTGAGGAAACAGGTTATTATAGTTGATGTGATGATTGGAGGATTTCAATTTATGGACATTGTTATATCACGTGCATTGTAAAATGCATGCACGTGAAGATGTTAAACTTTGTTCTTTTGATGGTTGTTTTTCATTAAGCAGAATTTCCTTTTTGATGTTCAGAGCCCAAACACACTAACAGAAAAGGGACATTTTTTTAAAGTTTAACGGTGCACATTGTACAAATCTCTGCTTATGGGTTTTTATTTGAGAGGAATTCAACTGTGTAGCTAAGAACATTATAAAAGCAGTAGTGAAATATTAATGTTTTCCACTCACTATTATCTTGTTATTGAGGACCATTTAGTGTCACTCTCTGTTGATCAGAAATATATTTTTGAATCTTACAAACAGCTGAACCGTGTCAACTTAAACATGCTGATATATAATACTTTTCTTGGGAATTCAAGATGGTAGGGTGTAGCTGTATATTGAAAACTGTTCACTATTGTTGATTAGTAATATCATTTAACAGAGTGATACTTAAAAGAACTGGCACTTGCTTGC
>NC_133203.1:17077462-17089962 GCF_958299795.1 Porites lutea
GCCTGGCGGGTGTCGCAAAACTCTTGTTCATCCTGAGAAGCTTGTAAATCTGAGTCGCTAACCTCTACAGCGTGACGCAACTTGCACGATAATCTTGAAAAGAAAGACTGTATCTGCTGCGAGGTAAGAAACTCATCACTCGAAAACAGCCTCGAACCATCTGTTTTTTTCGCAAAATGCATATCTCTCGCCACTTTCTCAGGGTTTTGTTTGTGGCCTGTTTGCTGTCCAAGCTCAAATTTTTCCTCCAGGTACTTTCTTTGTGATTCGTTAAACCGTGACGACTTCTTTGCAGTTTTCAATGCCCAACCCTCAGGTAAACTGACACCGTGCTTCTTCTCCGTTTCCCTTCCTTCAAATACTTTTGCAATGCCAATATCGTCCTGAAGGATAGCGTGGTACGTTAATTTAGCCCTGTCCAGCAAAGTCTCTTTCTCCGGAATCAACTCGCATTTGCCAAACGACATATGCCTTTCGAGACTCGAGTATCTCTCGTATACCTTGATGCAACCTTCATTTGGGCAGGAGAACAAGACACAAGCGTCTTTCGTTTCTTCTACTGCCATCGTTTCATTGGGTCTTGGTTTCTTTGAGGCTTCCTTGGATGCTTTTACAAAGTCACCAGGGGAAAATCGGCAAGTAAATTTGCAGCTTTGTAAGACATCAGCAACTAAAAAAGCGAACATTGAAATGGAAGTCTTTTTTAATTTCAGATGAAACGTTTTTCGCGTCTTTTAAAGGTTTGTTAATTTATCATGTACACAACTGACTGAGTTGTCTATAGTAGCCATTAGTATAGACTCTCATATACTCTGTTAATATTATACACTTAATGTCAGATCCCGAGGGAAACAGTTAGTTTTGTTTTCCCAAGAGTCCTGATGTTTCCCAAGACGAAGTCGAGGGAAACATCAGGACTCGAGGGAAAACAAAACTAACTGGTTTCCCGAGGGACCTGACATTAAGTGTTTTGTTATACTTCTAGACTTTCACTTCAACAGCAACAAAAGAATAACCGGAGCGAACCAAAACAGTCGACTCGGTACTTATAACAACACAAATTTAATTCTCAAAACCACTGAATGAATGATTTACAAACAAAAGTACTTTCCTCATATTATCTGCATCTTTTTCCTCCACTAGCTGCTGTTTTTCTTCTGGGAACTTCTGGGATAACTTTAAAAATCGTTGCTTTTTAGCTTGAGGCTTCGTTTTTGTGTTGTTGTGTTCATTCACGAAAAAGAAAACTGGCAGGACCTGGCAGTGTTTTTCCCGCCTTCTGTCACACCACTTTCCACAAAGCTTTGATCACGTGCTGCAATGTATCCCGAGCGGTATACATTGTTTAATGTATCACGATCGGGATACATTTGATTTTAGTCAAGGCCACGTGACCAAGAATCAACCAATGGCAGTCCCTGTTTAGTTGAGTGAAAGTCTAGGAATGTATAACAATGCCCGTTATCCGTAATTATTAGCTGACTAAGTCAGTGAGTATTTGCAACACTCCAATACAGTACATTTATATATCACTATGCCCGTATATTTTTTTTACCTTGAACTTTCGTTTGGCTGATCTCCCTTCCATTTCCGACGTTGAAAGCTCTCCAAACTGTCAACTTGTCTTTGCAGTACTCAAAGTTGTTTAATGTGCTGATACCATCGAGTTTTACTTGAGGCAGTTCACAGGCGGAAACGGCAGCATTAACAACAGTAACGCGAACCCCGGTGACACCTCCATTAGACAGGATAGCTGTTTGAAGCTGTTCAGCATTTTGCACGTCGTGGCCCTCATTTACATACCTGCGGACATGGGCCTTGATAGTCGCGGCTTTTCGGTCACAAGCCCCCTTGCCTCCTTGAGGGTCACTGAAATCTACTCTGCAAACGTCTATCCCAGTGTTTGCCTTCATTAGGGTGCATGATGCTATTATAGCAGAACTGTGATAACATCCCGCGTTATCTTGCCGTAGAAATGCTCTGTTGATTCTAGGATTCTCCTCTTTCAGCGACCTTAAGGTGTGCTCAATAATTCGCACTACAACTGAGCTGTCTTGTGATGTATTCTCAACTATGTGGACGAAGGACTGACTTTCTAAAAGCCCTCTCATTTTTCTTGCGATGACACTTATATGCCACGATATTCCTCGTTTCCCGTACCAATCTGATTGGTTTTCTCTATATTTGAGCGGTAAAAACTTCATAGCCCAATCTTGTGTTATGAGTACAGAGGTCTCATCTAAAGCGCTCAAGCACGCCTTCCTTGCTGTATCTTGCCTGACACACCTGAGTTGATGTGCTTTCCAGGAGTGGATTGCCTGGACTGCATGACTATGCGTGTACAAGACGTCTTCTAGTTCTTCAGGTACAAACGTTGACTCAGTCAAGAATGTTTTAATTGAAAAAAGAACATTACTGAGACTTTCACACTGTGAACACTGAATGTCATGATTATGAGAGCATTGGGATCTTAGTTCATCGTCCTTACTATCGCTGAGAGCGTATCCGCTGCAATGGTCTGCAACCGAGGAGGACTCGGATACATGAACCTTCAAAAAAGACAAAGTAGTAAATTTAGTGACCGTTTGAAGTTTCTGAGCTTTCATCTATTGTACACGCAATATTTTTGCCGAGTTTGGTTAAAGCAATTAGAAAATATGAATCTTTGGCAGAATAAAGTACACACCTAGCAAGGCGAAGACGGTCGCCAGTATAGAGAACGGTGTTCTCTTGCCCAACAATTGTATAATTAGTTTGGAAAAGAACCCACCTGATTTAATTAAGCCCTCACGACAAAGTTAACAGATTTTGCCATTTTGCCAGTCTCGTGGCAGTTCGTTATATATTCCGGTTTACTTTCAGTTAACCATGTTTTAAATCGTATCTGATACCTTATAATCAGCCTTCAGATACTGCTTGCCTTCCCTCAGAGACACTTTCCATTTTTTGGCAGTCTCTCTGTCCAGACCTCTCTCTTTAAGTTGGTCCACTATTCCACACAAAGCTTCAAACCCTTTCGCGCGATCCGAAGCAATGTAGTCGAGCCCTTGCAAGGACTTCCTTACGGTCGCCCCGCAGGCAGACAGGACTCTTAACATCGTTGTTGGGCTGAATGGAGTGAAATTCGTCTCCTCGCAATAAGCCTGGTACTGCTTTACTAGCCTGTTAGGGATCATCGCCCTAATGACATTTGGGGTTTCTAGTATCTTTCCAGAAGATAGGCGGAGATATTGCTGCCCAAAAGGAAGATCCTGGATCACATGCGGGCTAGTTATGTAAGTCAAAAAGTGATCCAACTGTTTATTTTCTACTCTCATCCTAGGACTTTTTGCTCGGGCTGGCAAGGCACCCCGCCCATATTGAAGAGAGTGCTGTCTTGCCATTTTGAACCGGTATTTGGTGATCCCTGGAATGTAGTTTAGGATACGCTTAAACGTTATCAGGTCTGCCATGATTGATAATATCTGACGCCTTGTTTCCCAGGTAGATGCATTTTGGTAAGACTCCGCCAGTGCCTTTAGATATTTTCGGTCTTCTTGTCGTTCACCGATGCCAAGTACCTTCTCGACTGAGCCAGATTTTTTCACGGCCTCCCAGAGGTAGCCTGCGTCTCCTGGAGCAATAACGTTAAGGCCAGAAACAATAACTGACTTCGCCTTTGACACATGGCTTGCTCTAGTACGTTCGCTGGCTGCCTCCCATTGCTTTTTGTATAACCCGACTGTATGAGCGTTACATGAACGTAAGAAATCGTTCAACAGAGAACGTCTTGTTACTTGACTACTAATTTGTGGATCATCGCCGTTAGAACTCTCGCTGCTGCTGCTCGCTTGAGAGTCCGTTTGATACAGGCTAGTGTCGATCTCGGAGTAGTGTCCTGATTCGTCAAGCTGTGGATGAGAGTATTCGTCTCTTAAGGTCAGCTGGTGCATTGACTGGCTAACGTTGTCTTCAACTTCTTCACTCTCCACATCTTCTCTCTGTACGCGTTAGAAAGGAAAATGAACTAGTTAGCGCAGAAAAATATATAAACTCGATGTCGCCGCTGTAGAGCGAATGACTTTTTTTAACGGCGTACATATCACCACTGCAATGATATGTAAGTGTTCTCGCATCAATACATGATATAAAGGAGTAGTATGCAAGGAGGCTGGGGTCATCAAAAGGGAAGGGGAGGAAAACTCGCCTTTGGCTGAACCTCACTAAACTATTAAAAGCCACTCGGACAAGGTTATAATCTGTTATGTTCATGCCATAGCTATACAATATAGCTCTATCTACCTGTGCGATATTTTGTGATATCCGCTCTTCCGGTTTGTCTACGTTAGATCCTAAAGCTTCTGTGGTCGATTCTGAGCTGGGAAATACTAATAACTGTGATGCTTCTTCCAACTTTCTCCTGCATTGCTTGCAGATTTCTGGAAAAAATAATGGATTGCAGAACATTACTCAGAAAATCTGTGCCAAACTCTTATAGCTTCTGTTTTTGCTCATGATGCTCTTAGTTTTTGAAATTTTTCAGCTATGTGTTGAAACTGTTCGGTATTACGTTTCTTGATTTAAAGACTTTAGGGGGCGGGGGTATATCCGATTATGAATTTAAAAAAAACAAAAAATGGCAGTGGAGGAAATTGAAACTGCCATTTTTTTACGCTCTAAACCCGGCAATGTTGTAAAATATCACTACAGGTTTAACACTCACGGGAGCCTACAGGAAGCAACACTTGGGTTTGCTGGTAGAGTAGCTTGGAATGTAGAGACGATATTCCTCTCTCCCCTGACACTAAAGTTCCATGCGATGACCATTCATTGGGAGCAGTGCATATCCTCTTACTTGAACGCCATCTAATGCCAAATTTGTCTCGATGTCTTGGGGATATTGTTAGTTCAAGGTGACTTTCGTTTAACTCAAAAATCCCTTCAAAGATAAAAAAAGGTTGTAAGGTGCCTTTTCCTTAACAATTTTTAGCGTATATATCACAGCGTCATTCACATTTTATTCGCTTCTTCCACGTTTATCGTTAATTTATGCACCAAAAGATAAATCAAAAGATTTATTTTTAATTTTTCTTTGGACGTCCAGTCATCCCAAAAGCAGTTTTTGTTCCTCTCTTTTTTAAAGTTCCTGTGAAACAAACAAGGCTGTAATGCTCGCGATAAATCTGAGATGGTTTATAAATGTAGGCAATATTAATAATTTTTTTTAAATAAACTTCTCAACGCACTGAAGTATTAATGATCAGGAATAAGTTTAAATTTTGCGTGTTCGCTGAGAAACACGGAGGCTTTTACTTTTGCGTTTTGGCTCAGCTCAGATGTTCTGATATTGATCTTAATTTGATTAAGTCGGCTACTGCACGGGTTAATTATCACTCATATCTTTGTCAGTAAAATTCATTCTTGAATAACATGCTATGTGTTTTAGGAATATGTCTAAAAATATTTTAGCGTTGTAAGTTGCAATCATGGCCCTTAATTAACGGGGTAAAAATTGTATATGAAATGCAGTAAAATGAGAAGTACACGACATTAAACAATCAAAGCAGGTGCTGAGCGTCACGCTTCATTAAGCCTTCCTTTCAAGTCATTTTCCGCGTTACCCTTGCAACTAAACCTTGAACATCGTCCAGTTTTATTTAGTGTGTAAATTATGGACAATAATTAAAATCTACAGGCTGCAGACGTAGGAAAACTAGTGATGTTTCGATAAATTTGCGGACACCTTTCAAAATATAAAAACAGTCTGAAGGCAGATCACGATGCAGCTAAATTACATTTAGTTTTAGTCTCATACCGATTCTTCTTGATGTAAAAAGATTGGGAGGCGTTTATTTTCCTTTCTTTAAATTATGCGTCTATTTTTTCTTTTTCTTTTTTTTTAACGATGGCCTGTTTAATACAGACATCTACCTTACGTACCTGCACGTGCCAACAACAGCTTTGGTTCAGAGTCTAAACTAGCGTCTCGAATGTTGCAAGAACGTAGATGCCCTTGTACGGCTTTTGTACACTTGGCGAGGATCACGCTCTTCACATTTTCCGGATTGTCCACACTAGAACCACATGTTCCTCCTGCAATCTGCCCATACTCACACGAAGCCATTTGCAAGTACACAATGACTGAATGAAGTCAATGAATAAACTGCACTGTACAAATTAACAGGTGAATTAAAGACAAAGAAGTAAGCCAGTGCTGCCTCTTCGGAATGCGGGCTCTTCTCGATTTACGGAGAACAACTCGATAATCCAGGAAAAAAGATTTTTTTATCAGTCCAAAACAAAAAAAAATTGAACTACCAAAGATGTCCCGACCTCTCCGCGACCATATCCAATCCTGGGTGTCCTGTGGCATTCAATGCTTGTTCATGTTGCACGTTCAGGTGATATATGCGCTCGGCGATTTTTGTCAGGAACTTCCATGAATGCGGTTCTTTCTATCCAAGAAAGCATAGTCAAGTACCTCGCACATTGATTTACCTCGCATTTGTTGCCGCATTTGCGTTGTATCAATAGACTGGTACTACAGAGTCGGCGGTAGACAAAACTGACATGTCTGAGCAAACTGTCTCTAATTTCCAATTTCACTATTCCAAATTAATTGCATGGCTCAAAATTTAAAAGGTAAGTATTTCTAAGTAAAAACAAACTGGTAGAGCCAAAAAAACGTCATCACGCAAACAAAAGTCAGAGCTCATGGCGTTTATTTCCATGAATATGAAAGGTCAAAGGTCACTCATAATTGATAAAATGACCTGTTTTGAAATCGCGCTCAGAACTCGCCGTTTCATTTACCCCAATTTTTTTTTTCATCGATGTTTAGTTGAAATGATAATATTTCCTCGTAGTATAGTTTTGTTGGTCAAAGCGATGTACCAGAGTGCTTTTTTAGGCCTTGAATTTAGCCAAAATACTGTTGTTGTAATCACCATTGAAAGGTGTAAAATTAGAAAATCTGTCAAATTTTCACGTTTACATTTTATTTGCATTTGACGACACCGATAATCTGAGAAAAGACGATAGTTTAATTTGCTTGGTTAATCTTTTTATGAAAGGTTTCAAGGTATTAATGGGAGCTTCTTCAAAAGTGCATATTTCGGGGTGATTAAAGCCGGCGTTAACGGCCAAAATTTAAAAAATTCGCTAAAAAAATAAGTAAAACCCCAAACGACCCGAAACTTATATTTTTAGAAACAGTTCACCAAGGCCTTCTTTCTGGAAAAGTTTGGGAAAATCGGATTTTTCTATCTTGCATACCCTTAGTCGGTCCTTACAGAAAACCGCTCTTAAGCTTGTGATGTAGATGGCAAATTCTGGTCTTTGGTCTGATCTTCACCAAAACATGACCTTAACATAGATTCATCCTCTTTTTTCTGTTTCAGCATCTCAGCATTGTACAATAGACCAAGTACATAAGACTTTTTGTTATAGAATGAAGGTGAAACACCAAGCCTCAAGGCCAACAGAAATTTACACATGGACTATATTAAAGAGAAACAAACAAAGAATAAGAAAAAGAACGAAAAAAAGATAGAGTCATTGTTCAACAAAAACCATGTTTTGGGTACAGAAGAGATTTTTATATGAATAAGTTGAGGTTCAAACTCTATCACGGCTGACAATAGTTCAAACTAGCTTAACTTTTGCTTTTTTCACCTTGCATCCTTAATCATAACTGAGACAAAAAACACCAACAACAGCAAATACAAACTGGTCTGAAAAATGATTTTATACCAAAGCAAAGAGAAGACTACAACAATATTTTGAAGTTTGAGAACCTTTATCAGCCAAAATGTTCACTAGTAATGCCTTGCCACCTTTTTCTCAGGAAAATATGTTTGAGTAAATGATTCGATTAATCATTTATGTTATTGTAATTTTTCCTTTCAGTAAAACAACAAGGAACCAAATTTAACACAAGCGCCCACTTCTTGCAAATCCTTCTAAATATTGTCTTTGCGTTTTGCACAATTTGCCTTGAGCAAAGGGGGCTCTTTGCAAGTTAGAGAGCTTATAAAGAACTTGAAATATGTTTGCAACAGTGCAAAATGTAATGTATAAGCTCATGTAGTTTTCAGGTAGTTTCATTACAAACTTACATGAAAGCCCGTGTACTTTGTTAATGTGTGATCATCAGTTGTACTGCATTTATATCTTGACAGCGCTGTTTCAAAACAACAGATGCTGCAACCACTACACCAGGTAACCACGATTGTGTCCTAGATTTTTTTCTCCCAGTGGTACCTGTTGTCATAAGAACAGAGTACAGTAAAGGGCAACGGGTCTTTAGTTTATTGCTGATATTTGCTAGGGACAAGCTTTGCATCTCTGTAGCAGACGTCTTTCTGAGCAAGGAAAGGTATTTCTTGGAAACCATAGCACAGCACTCTTTCGTAATTTCTTTGAGAAAGAACTTACATAATTCAACTCTCAGTTCCTTGACCCTAAATACTGCATCAGCAATGTTACTCCAAATGCCATTTATCAGTGCTTTGCCAAGGGCCTCTAACTCTATCTTCAACTTCCGTGTTTTTACTTGTGAAGGCCAAGTAACCACGACCTTCAAGGTAAGAAAAAAAACACAGTTGAATGGTATGTTTGGTACATTTTATCTTTTCCATAACCTTTAGTTTTAGTTTTTCTCTAATGTGTTGCAAAGTACATTTGAAATAAATACTTTCATTTTAAATAATATGTATTTGCATTGCTAATAAAAATTTGGAGTTTTAGACATGGTTGGCATTGATTCCTATAGTAATCTTATAGTCAAAAAAGACATGCGAGAGAACTGTTTATATTTCATCTGGAGAGTCTATCTAGGGAAGCATTTGTACAATAACAAAGCGCAAGGATTTAAATTTCTATAATTACATTACCCCTTTCACTCCTACTTTAACTTTACTTTGTGGGCGAAAGATTTTAACAAAGCAAGCTATAATTTCGATACATGTTTTAAAATTGATAAAATGTTAAGATCAATGATGAGATCTAGAGTCAATGTTTCGCTAAATAAAGCTTAAGTTAAATGAATACAGCAAACAGGTTACCGAATAAAATATTAAGCCTTGGAGGTACTTGAGATTCAATTTTGTGAGCTTCTTTGTGATACTCGTGATCTGTGGCAACTTGATCATCACTGCTGGAAGAAGTACAAGTGGTAGGGAACGCTAGCGGAGAGATGGTGCAGGTAAAAGGATTCGAAGGATGTGCAGGAGTGGAACAGGTTACATCTGTACGTCTGGCTGAAGAACCTCTCCGTAGGCGGATATAGTTCTCTACTTTTGAGAGGTTTACCACTTGATTTTCTCGTTTCACCAAGAGCTTTTTGCAGATACGACAGCAGAACGGGTATTTATCAGAAGGTTGTTTCGCACTCAACACGCGCGTGGTCGAAAGGAAGTCAAACCAATGAGCAAGATACCATGGTATCTTTCGAAGGAGCTCAGTAGCAACTGCATTAGTATTGGTCCCCAGTGGTGAAGAGCTAGAAGAAACGGATGCTTTCGCAGGCTATTGTCTCTTTGGCCCACAGTTAACTGGCTAATCTTTGCGACTTTATGTTCATCTAATTTTGAACGGTGACCCAAGCAATCCAGCTGTCCTTGACTCCCTCTAGCTTGAAGAAATTAAGAAAATAATTTCCTTGATGGAAGGCATAGGCAGCTTGTTAGCAACAGGTGGCTCAGGGATGAGCAGCCAGCAGAGTCCAGTAAACTTTCCATCTTCCTTTAGATCTTCATACAACGTGAAATGATCGGCTGGTGTCGGGTTCCGTTTTGGTGGAGGAAATAGCTCTGAAACTGCTTGATTTGACAGTATAAACTTTATAAACCTTTTTTTTCGTATTTGTGTGCACTTCTCCTTGCAAAACTCCTTGCTGGTAACTAAATGCTTCCACATGATCAGAATTAAAGTGGTTTCTCCTTTTTTATTGATTTGTTTTCGTCTGAAAGGAAAGAAAGCAGCGATGCAATAGATAGCGTCGCCATTTTGATTGAAATGTGAGTTTGTTTAGAACTGAGTTTTTCAGCGCCATGGCAACATGACATAATCGCTTAAGGACACTTTTAGCATGCATAGAGACTTTTTAGGAATAAAGAAACTGCACTTCAATATGATACCGATTGACTTTGCAACTGTATTTGTAACTTGTGATATTTCCGACTTCCAATTTATGTTTGCATCCAAAATAACTCCATATTTATGGATGCTGTTTCATTTTAGCCACAAAACAAACAGTTGCCAACCCCTCTCTCAGCAGGTCTAAAACCATTTTTCATCGGCCAGTGACATCACGGATTATTAGGGACCTTAAGCAACGACGACGAATTGGACGACGATGACAAGTAGAGTTGCTGAGGGACTAGGCCGAGGACGTCGTTCACAGCGGGAAAACTAAAATGTTAAGCGCGCACTTGAACGTGGACTAGGACATGTAAACAAAACAGCGCTCATTTATCGTGAAAATCGAGAAACAGTCCAATAATTTTATCATGTCTTCTTTTCACGAGGTCCAAGAGCAACTTCTTTTGAGTTATGAGGACGGTATTCTAGACGAAGATGAGTTTTTGCTACTACACGAGCAATTTATGCCGAAAAATCCCAATTTCTCGTACGAGGAATACGACAGGTTTTCCCTCGATGAGATGAACGATGCCGAGTGCTTGGCAGAGTTTAGATTTAGAAAGCACGACTTGCAAATTCTCTCAGAGGTTCTTCAAATACCTGATAGCTTCAGATGCTATCAAAGAAGTGTTGTTGACGGAATGGAAGGTCTCTGCATTCTTCTTAGAAGATTAAGTTATCCCTGCAGATACAGTGACATGATTTCTCGATTCGGACTGCCAGTACCAGTTCTCAGTATGGTCAGTAATGACGTCTTGGATTTTATATATAACACTCACAGACATTGCATAACACAGTGGAACCACAATGTGCTTAATCCAGCTGCATTACAGATTTACAGTAACGTTATTTCCGGCAAAGGAGCTGCTTTACATAATTGTTTTGGGTTCGTTGATGGACCGTTCGACTCGTATGCAGACCAGGAGAGCACCAAAGAGTCATCTACAACGGCATAAGAGGGTTCACGCTCTAAAATTCCAGTGTGTGGCTCTACCCAATGGTTTAATTGGTAACCTATTTGGTCCAGTGGGTAAGTTTTGCCGGGAGGGTTTGTACAAAGAGAGAGTGGGCGATATCAATTTCTCTATGTTTTTAACAAGAAATATTGGAAGAGTGTCAGGGGTAAAGAGTGAGAGGCTTATGTGACAAACCTGTACAAGAAGCATTTTTAGTACCTTACCAATTTTTTACTTCCTTTTACTGTTTCAGAGGGTCGTAAACACAATGCTGGAATGCTAGCTGATTCAGGACTTCTTCAAGACCTGCAACGCTTTGCAAATTCACCAGCTGGCAATCCATTTTGCTTGTACGGTGATCCGGCATACCTTCATAGAATTTACTTACAGACGCCATTCCGAAATAGAGCCCTTACTGCCCCAATGATTGCTTTCAACCAGTCTATGAGTACAGTGCGGGAGTCCGTAGAATGGCTGTTTAATGACATTGTAAATTATTTTAAGTTTATGGACTTTAAAAAGAATCTAAAAATTAGTTTGAGTAGTGTAGGAAAGATGTATGTCGTTTGTGCAATTCTCAGGAATGCTCTTACATGCCTATATCCAAATCAGACATCCCAATACTTTAACTTAGATCCGCCAACACTACAAGATTACTTTGCTTGAAAGTAATTCAAATAATATACCGGTAATCAAACAGGAATGACATGTCAGTGCAATAATGAAAGTTTCATGTGAATAGCAATGCATTGTTTCTTGAGTGCTTTTTCCTTTCAGGGTGTATCAAGAGAGGGCAGGTTAATTTGATACAGGAGTGTATTAATAAATGACAAACTGCTTTATAAGATTGTTTTGTTTAAACTTGAGTTCCAGCCAAGAGGCACAACATCTGGAATGCATTAACTGGTGACAGGAGCCTGCTGGCGAATGTTCCAATCATACCACAAAATTAGGAGTTAATTATTTACCAGCGGAAGGGGAGGGGAAGAGGAAAAATGTTGCCCCACCCCTTTCTGATACATTTTTTCATATTTTCTGACCCACCCACCTTTGACAGATAACCCCTCAATTCCAACCGATACAGGAGGCTTCATTTTGTAGCCAGTCAGGCAAGATGGGCATACACTGTACCATAAAATAAACTTGAAACTTTGAAACACAAAGCTTAAATTTAATCACGATAAAATGTTGTAGGTTCAAATACAACACTGAAGATTGTAGCCAGTCAGACAAGATGTACAGAAATGCACATAAAATACACTTAAAACTTTGAAACATGAATCTTGAATTTAATCAATTTAAGGTTTTGCAACAACACTAATCAATTAGAACTTTGCAGTCTCAAAATGTACCTCCAAGTACAAACAGTGCATTATTGCATGTCTGGAAAATATGCATGCTGCCTCAGCACTTTTTCACGGT
>NC_133203.1:17097462-17152462 GCF_958299795.1 Porites lutea
GAGATACACCATATGGAGTAAAATGGCTAAGGGCAAAAGCTCAAAGCCGCCTTTATTTCAATATCAACATTCTATTGTCTGAAAAACATACTTTAAATATCAGCCCAGTAAAGGTGAGGGCACAAAAAACCCCAAAACAAAATTATAGCAGAGCTCCATGCGCGGCGGAGCCCCATAGCTAAGGAAATCTACCCATCCCAGAAAATTTGGTAATCACGTGACTGAGCGACCGACCAACCGTCCGTCCGCACCACAAGCATACCAATGTTTACTCTCACACTTTCTAGCTACTTTGGGAGCCCAGGAGAAAGCTGATTGCTCATCAATGTTGTCATCAATTGACAGCTGTCAAAACAGGGTATCCGCTGACCACTATCACCTGACTTATCACGGGCTCAGGTGTCACTCCATCAAGGTCGAGTATTTTTTGAAGTTTTCCGCTGACAATTTACTCATTTTCAAATGATCGCAGGCTCACGTTTACTTTTGTTTTAAATTCACAACAAATATGTTGTGTTTATGTCAGTATCGCCCCGCACTATTACAATTTTGATTTCAAACTGACCTGAGACGCAAAAATTCAGCCAGTTTTTTCGAAATACAGGCGGGGAAGACCTTTTCTTACCATGGTCACGTGTTGGTCACGCTCCACGTCCAATTTTTATGCTCTGATTGGTTAAAATTTTACAGGTGAGTTCATGCGTAAAATTTATGCAGCATCTTGAAAGTTGTTTACTTTGACAGCTGAAGCTGACAGAATTTTGAGTCAACTTGTGATGTTTTTAACTGTCTTTTTCCACTGGATGTACAAAATGAAATACAGCTGCTATCAAGAGTGTTCTCTTATTCATGGCTGGTTTGTTTATTGGGTTTTTGAATGAAAAATGCGTCACTTGTCAAAGCGGATAATCCGATTTTGGATGGCATCGTTTTTGTCTTTCACCTTGCTGGATGTGTACAAGAATTATAAAGGCTCAAGCGATCCTTGCCTTACTTGATAGCTTTCAGGAGCTGCATCTCGAAATATGGTAAGCCTGAGTAATTATTGTATTTAAATCTAATTTCATGAAGTCCAGCGGCGCAGTTTATGAAGCTAGTTTATGCACGTTTGTATTAAGATTTGACTGAGACACTGATCTGACCTCGTATGAGGTTTGATATTATATAAGCTTATAAGCTTACAGAACTTTAAAAAGCCTTTAGTTGATATTAATTCACCGTAAATAGAAATAAAAAACTTTCCGAAGAATATTTAGTTATAATTTTGGCTGTAGAAAGAAAGCTTTGAACGATTTTTTTGTCGTGAGTTCATCTTTGAAAACAGCCAACATCGGGAAACCGGCGGCTTAAAACATAAATTTTAAGCTTACTAGTAAAGACTTGAGGATTCTTAGACACACTTAAATACTCATTTGTTTTCGTGAATGAAAATTGTTGTCTCTGTAAATGTTCTATCGAATTATTTTTCCTTATTGATTTTTGGTAGTCTCAAAAGTGTAATTTTCATCGCTTTGCCGTTTGTTTTCAGCTGTTCATAAACATTGCTTGCAGGAGCACTCAAAATGCCAAGTGTATCAAACGCTTTTTAAGATGACACATCGTTATAAAACTGTTAATAAAAAATAGACTCAATAAATTCTTTATCACTTTGAAGCGTAACTCTTTTAAAATTTCTTCGCAAATTTGGCGCTTGTCAAAAGGTAGAACCGGCTGGCTGTATAGGTGATTTTGGAAATTTTTTGAATGGTTTCGCTAATTAAACGTCCACGCGTGCTTCGGTCCTGAATATTGAATGAATGCAATTTGTCTTGAAAAATTGTGAAATACTGCATTTTGTACGAGGTCTGTATGATAAAAACAGCGCCTCATAGTACTCTTTCTCCTCAGATGTGGTGTATAAAAAAAATAAAAGATTGGTTTGCACGCACCCAGATTTATTGGCAAGAATTTGCAAACTTGTTGAACGCAAAAAATTCGGTCCGATTTGTTTTCCAAGAATTTGTTTTCCACGCCTTATCTACTGTGATCAAGAGCCATCATTGCTCTTACATGTGACCAAAGACTATTTTTTGGGTGTACATATAAGGCTATATCAACTCGATACAAAATTTGTTTCACTCCAAAATCACTTAGCTTTTCCCTCAAAAGTCACATGAATGTGCCCTTAAGTTAACTGATTTGTGGAATACAAAATTATTGTTTGATTTAAGTTATAAATTTATCAATGCGAGCTTCGCTTTTAGCTGTGGCTAAATATATATATTATATATTTATGTACAATGTCAACAACAATACGTATCAGAGAGGTTGGGAAAAGAGGAGCAGGTGGGTAAAAATGAAAAGCGTCTTCACTCGATAAAAGTGTGAAAGAATGATCAATAATCGATACTCGCCTTGATTTCATACGAGCTCAACTCCCTAGAGGGAAAATATGCTAAAATGTGTCATCCTAACCCATCTAATACGTCCCGGATGTTGTCACGCCAACTTTCTTTTCAGCGTCACACATTCCTAGAAAAGATATACTAAACAACAGTTCCGCAAAAGGCATAAAAATCCTATTTGCAAGCAAATATTCCATTTATGCCTTCCTTCCCCCCTTAAACATATCAATTAATGAGATGCATTGCCTGTGCTCGTTTACTGGGCTCATTGTCAAAGAGATACACCATATCGAGTAAAATGGCTAAGGGCAAAAGCCCAAAGCCGCCTTTATTTCAATTCATTCTATTGTCTGAAAAACATACTTTAAATATCAGCCCAGTAAAGGTGAGGGCACAAAAAAACCCAAATGCAATGTAATGGAAATGACATTGCAGCCCCACCCCAGGAAATGCATCTCATTAGAATAAAAGGTAACAGTGGTGACGAATTACAATTGAATTAAAAGCCGCAAAAAGGATGGTCAAACATGGCCCTTGCACAATGAATAGACCAAAGCTACGGAAATGCAGCCCCTGCCAGCATCTCCAAAAAGCAATCCTGTACAACTCCCCACCAGTTGTAGAGGATAACTTAACAATTACTTATGAAAATGTAAAAACACTAAGCAGCTACAATGCAACAAAAGAAATTTGACAAGCATGACCGTCCAAAGCCCTTGCAAATGGACGGCGAAGCAACTAGGAAAGTGCAGCCCTTGCAAGCACTCCAAGAAAATAATAATCGTGAGCATTGACCTTAAAACGGTAGAGAGTGGCTTCACCTATTTTAACATCAGCAAATAATATGGAAAATTAAGAAAATGCTGCCCACGCAAGGAAATCCATGACTAGTCATCATGACCATCCTCAAAAGGAGAATATTATGGAGCTAGCTTGAGAAAGAAGAGACCCTAATATACTTCAAAAAAGCGTTGGATTTCCAGCGACCTAGAATTCTAATCTGTGCGTCGGACATCCCCCGCTCTGCAGCATGAGAGGCAGCCCCTATCGGGAAACTATGCCCTTTGTAGACAGAAGGATTAAGACCGCAAAGCTTAATTGCAGAGGAAAGCTGGGCACTGAACCAAGATCTTGACACAGGTGACCCATCATCTTGAATAAAAAGTGCACCCTGACTATCACCCCTTGCTGATAAAAATTGCAACAAAATTTTGACAGGGCAAAAAGTACTTTGGGGTGAAATAACTAAATAAAAGGGGGGCTGGTTATAGATGTGCTTGAAATTCAAAAATTTAGTGTTGAAACCGACGACCTCATGTGCACCGTTCACTAGTTTGGTCAACTGATGGATTTGTATGGGCAGAGGAGTCGTAGCGGAGAAGGTGATCCCACCCACCCTTAAAAAGCCAAAAAATGCAGTACTGCACATGGCCTGAAACATAAGAATCTGGTATTTTGACAATGGTAATAACTAAGCAGATCGCAACAACTTAGGCAGGATGGGAATTGTAATAGGAAGCCTGCTGTCTAAACGAGCATGCAGCTTCCCATAGCCCTTAAGCATCTGGAGCACAACAAAAGCTTTAGATGGGTCAGGATAACCTGAAAGTTTGTGCGAATAGCTTAGAGCCGAAACATAAGTATTGACTGTTGAAGCAGCATACTTGAGGTCATATAGATAAGCAATAAATAATCAAAACATTGGTATAGATGTGGGAAATTGCAAAGGTAACCCTGGAATGGTCAAACAAGTAAAACGGTGAAACAAGTTCCATCCCCGCTGGTAAGTTGGAAGGGAGGATGATTGCAAACTAGACTGCATAAGTGTTGCAACTATGGCTGCCAACTCTGGGGCTGCAGATGCAGGGGCATCTCCGTTGGAAGCTTGTCCATGTGAGCAGGAGCCAATTGTTTGAAGGACTGAACCTGTAACCGAGATAAAGAATCGGCTAAGCGGTTCTTGACACCAGCAATATGCTTAGCCTTAAAAACAATATTGTAGTCTAAACAGATTAGGACAAGCTTCCGAACGAAAAACATCAAGGATTTGTCCTTACTTGACTGCTTATTGATCACGTGGACTAGAGATTCATTGTCAGTAAAAAAAAGAATACAGCGATTACGCATCACGTGACCCCACAAGTACAGGCTTAATACAATAGGGTAAAATTCTAATATGCCAATGTTACAATAGGACCAAGTTGCGGGCCATTTCCCATAACACCACCTACTACCAAAAATAGCACCGAATCCTAATGCACCCGAGGCATCAGTATACAAGTCAAGTTTAGAAGAAGAGTACCAAGTTTCTTCCAGGAAAAAGGATCGGCCATTGAAATTAGATAAAAATGATTGCCAAACTTTTAAATCTTCTTTTACATCTTTTGAAAGTCGAATAAGATGGTGTGGGGATTGAATACCCACTGTTAGATCAATCAATCTACGCAAAAAGGCTCTGCCTGGTACTATAACAGAAGAAGCAAAATTTAATAGGCCGGTTAAGGATTGCACCTCCCTCAAGGTGGCCCTCTTCCGATGTAAAAAATCCGAAAGCAGAGTGGAACATTTATAAAGCTTATCAGGAGGGAAACGAGCCTCCATTAGCACAGAATCTAATTCAATTCCAGCAAAAGATAATGTTGTTAAAGGCCCAAAAGTTTTTTCCGTTGCTATAGGGATGTCAATACAAGAGCACAGATCAATAAACAAATCCAGTTGAGCTTGACAGAGCTGCCTGTCTGGAGCAACAATTAGGAAATCATCCAACAGATGGATAATATGGTCTATTTTCAATTTGTGCCAGGCAACCCATTCAACTGCGGTGCTAAAAATTTCAAATCTTCTACAAGAACTTGCACAACCCATAGGCATGCAGTGATCAAAATAAAAAGAACCCTGCCAGTGCATACCTAAAAGGCCATAGTCATCTGACTGTATCGGGATTATCCAAAATGCATTTTGGATATCAGGTTTTGCTAAGTAACTGCCCTGACCAGCCAGTTTGATGCATCTTATGGCATCTCCAATAGTCGCATAACAAACAGTACTGTTTTCATGAGAAATCCCGTCATTTACAGAAGCACCCTTAGGGAAAGACAAATGATGAATAAGCCTAAACTCCCCAGGTGATTTTTGGGGACCACACCAAGTGGGGAAACAACAAAGGGGGATATTGGGGGAGACTCGAAGGGACCGGCTAAACGGCCAGCTGCCAGCTGCAATTTTTGCATCAACGACGGTTGGATTGTGTACAGCTGATAAAAGATTTTTGGCGTGCGAGGACTCCAGGATCCCTTGAAAATGAAGGGGAAAACCATGTGTAAACCCATCAGAAAGAAACATCACAGTTGAATGGTTATACCCGGACAAGAGATACAAAAGCCTACTAAACTTTACTGGGGTTGGGAGGTGAGGATTTGGCTCCTGAGGATTTGGCATTGGTAGTCGTTCTTGGTGATTGCTTTGATTGGGAACGAAAAGTAAAAATACTCATTCGATGAGCACCCTCACACTTGGGGCAGGAATGCTTAAAGGAACATCCAGCACACTGAGCCCCCTTGTGAAATTTAAAGCAATAAACTTTAGGGACAATGCTGGACTTCCCAGGAAGAGAGTGTTTCTTACTAACGGGTTGCTGTGATCGCATCCACAATTCCCAATGGATGACTCCCCAAGGAAAAGCTGATGGCTGATTTTGCCGTAAATAACGAAAATTCTCATCGTAATAATGCCAATCGTGTCCCCGCGCAGCCAAATCCTGCACAATCTCCCCATACTTCATGAGGGCGGGGGCCTCTGAAGGAAATTGGCTAGTATATACCCCAACAAATACCATAAAGCTACTCATCCATGACGAGATGGTCAAAAGCTTTCTGGTCTTAGTGACCGGTTCTAAGGCTAGTGACGGAGGCTGAGTGCCACCTTCATTTTGTAAAACAACTTGATATTTGCTTTCTAAAGTAGGGTTGGTGGCCAAAGCCCCAAAGTCAATAAACTCATTTTTCAGAATCTTTGCTCGCAGCTTAGCAGACGCACGCGCATCAATGGGTAGACTTGGTGAAGTAAACAGGGTGCTAGGCAATGGAGGGGTTATGGTTGGTAAATCACCTGACAGCCTCTCCTGAAATTAGCTAACAGCTCCGTGTATGATTGATTGACCAGGACTATCTGCAGGAATTCCAACCGCAGGCACCTGATATCTGGTCAGCTCCAGCTGCATCGCCAGTAACAGGCACATCAGAAATCTGGTCAGGAATCTGGTGATATTGGCGTTCTAGTCTCCACTTGTTGATGAGAGTCGTCTTGTAACCTCATCAGACACCCTACTGACGATCTGCTCCAGAAGAGCCTGAGGTAAGACCTCGGCCAAGACCTCTTGAGGCTGCATCTGCTGAACAACTCCTGCTTAGCCTTGACTGGATTTGACCCGGCGGGAACGCTTTCTAGCTGGGGCAGCAACAGTGGAGGCAGATTTGGCTCTCTTAGGAGGCATTATCTGCAAACAAATGGAGAAGAAAAAGGGGAGGAATCATGGAAATAGACAGCTAATAAAGACCAATTAACATTTAGAAGACATGAACACCTTAAAATAAAACAAACAGGCTGCGTCATGCCATGTCAGACAAGAAGTCGACGCACCATCAAGCCCACAAAAAATGGCCAGAGTTAAATAAAACACACAAAGGCTCCCCAAACACAGGGAATTAACAGTAAATTCCTCAACAAGTAAAACTGAGCTAAAAAGCTCAAACGTGACGAGGGAAGCACAAGGTAAAACCTTATATATGCGAACCCATCGTAACAAACTGGGACGAAATGTCCACACAATAACACGGGGAGCCAAAAACTGGAGAGAAACCCCGAATCAATGAAACGAAGAAGGTGTCCATTACATATCTAAAAATTTAAAGAAAGCAAAGCACAAAATGAAGGAAATAAGCGGTATTATCGCATGCGAAGACATGAAAAGGTGTCAAAAATTCAAATAAGCGGTATATTCAAATGTAAAGATGCAAAAACGTGACAAATATTCAAAGCATGCGAATTGCTCTTAAGATAGCGCCTCAATAGCTACAATATAACTGGTACTGACCAACAGAATTTAAATGAACGCCATCATTTAAATAAAAATCCTTACGGGGGGACGAAAAAGGGGTGTGCACCCAGCAAAAAACATTGGGAAGGTCTCCTAAAACGGCGTCCCTGTACTGATTCAAAGCGGTAGCGTTCGTGAGAAATTAAGTCGGGGACGCGGCACATGAGAAAACATGTGGGATAACATGACAAATGTCGACCACGCGGACAGCGAGATTATCCACCAAGAAACGAACAAAATCATCTATTTCTGAACCCACCACTTCAGGACCGACACGAGTTAAATCGTTTGTCCCTATCTCCAGAATTATGATATCCAGAGAAAACTTTTTGACCATGTGCAGATCAAACATGTGAAGTTTAGGCACTGTCTGACCTCCCACGCCATGCATAAAAACCACAGCAGTACCCTTAAGGTTATAATTTAAATCTGCCCGCTGGTCAAAACCTGTTTCCAAGTCATGACACAGCCTACGAATGAAGGAATGGCCTCAGATAAGTACAATGGGTGACGAACGCGCCATATTTTAGCTTAAAAAAACAGAGCGAGTTATACGCGCGGCACGGTGAAAAAACCGCAGAATTCTAACCAAAAGCAAAGGATAATCTCAACTTTCCTCAAAAGAGGCAGAGAGAACAAAGAAAATAAGGAAAAACTTACCGAATAAAGACAGACAGTGTCGGATAAAAATGAAAAGCGTCTTCACTCGATGAAAGTGTGAAAGAATGATCAGTAATCGATACTCGCCTTGATTTCATACGAGCTCAACTCCCTAGAGGGAAAATATGCTGAAAAGGTCCCATCCTAACCCATCTAATACGTCCCGGATGTTGTCACGCCAACTTTCTTTTCAGCATCACACATTCCTAGAAAAGATATACTAAACAACAGTTCGGCAAAAGGGATAAAAATCCTATTTCCAAGCAAATATTCCATTTACCTTCTAAGCCAAGTAAACACTATCTGCCCTTCAGCGAAAAGTGACAACTCGTTTTTCTTGTGACGTTAAATGTCCTTCTTGTTTTTGGTGTTTTAAGTCTGTCACGTCACAGTTTTCAGATAGTAATCGATACTCGCCTCGATTTCATACGAGCTCAACTCCCTAGAGGGAAAATATGCTAAAAATGTCCCATCCTAACCCATCTAATATGTCCCAGATGTTGTCACGCCTACTTTCTTTTCAGCGTCACACATTGCTACAAAAGATATACTAAACAACAGTTCGGCAAAAGGCATAAAAATCCTATTTCCAAGCAAATATTCCATTTACCTTCTAAGCCAAGTAAACACTATCTGCCCTTCAGCGAAAAGTGGCAACTCGTTTTTCTTGTGACGTTAAATGTCGTTCTTGTTTTTGATGTTTTAAATCTGTCATGTGACAGTTTTCAGAATTCCAAAATAGCCGTTAAACTAGTGTTTAAAACAAAAGTTGCTAACATCTATTAGTTTTCAATTAACGTCCTATTCTTAGGGAAATGGTTCTGTATTGAGGACTCCTTCTGCCCCAAAGATGTGTTCCAGCATCTGCTGTACGAATTTCAAGAGAGTGGTTGTGGATTATCACCTCACTCGTTAATGTTCCTTCCCCACTGGAAGTTTCCCTACAAGTCTCAGACTAAAAATATCATACAAGATGTATTATTTTAGGCTGATGACCAACTTATTAGACAAAGACGAAGTGACACAACTTATGACATAGGAAACCTTCTGCAGAAATTGTAGTCTTTCTGAAGGCCTTTCTTTCGAGGCAAGGAAAGCAATGCAAAGAGCTTCTGGTTTAGCAGGCTTTCAAAACAGCCTGTCAAAGCGCCCTACCCCGATATGTCAATAATGTGCAAAGAAACTGAGCGCAGGGCCACTCAAGAGTTAGAAACTATATGGTGGCCAAATTTGTTGTAGAGAGCTACAATCAGGGACAAAAGTAGTTGACACACTTGTTTGAAACGGGTGCTTTTAACAAACATTTAATTCATTTATTATTTCATTCCTTTTAAACGCCGTAAATCCCCCGACCCCCCGAATCAATGTTGTCTGAAGTAAAAAAAAGACTTGAGAGTCCAAAATTCAACATTGATTTTGGGGGGAAGGGGTTGGGGTAGAACAGGGAAGGGGATAAGTATATTCACTATGCAAAAAGGGGCCATTTTACGGAAGTGTGTCAACACTTTTGTCCCTCATTGTCTGAATGCAAAATTGTGCTACTGCACACAAGTTGAGCCGTGCATGACACTGATTTTAACTGAAATTAAAGGAATCAATGACATAATTATGTTATTGGTGCTGGGGGTGACATTGACTTATTCACGACCGAATTATAGGGCCAATTCGAATTACGCGACGACGTAATAAAAGGGCTGCGATATCCAGAATTAACGTCGATATGGTTTACAAGCTAAAAACTGATGCTGAAACTCGTGCACACGTACAACTTTTGATGAATTTCAAGGGGGTGCGTACTGAAAATATTTTTATAAAGTGAATATTTCTCGTTCTTCACTTTATCCGATTGTTAAGGCCCAAACAATCACGGATAGGGTAAGGATTGACACGTAGTGGGGATAGTCACTGGCCGGCCACGGAAATATAGAGCGTTAGTGAGGAGCGGCCGTCACTGCGTTCAATATGGAAACTACGGAAAAGTGAAGGTAAATTCATAGCTAATTCAATAAAAAACTAAGGACAGCGTAGCAACCATTGCAAGTGTACACGAAAACAATTACTTTTAATCCCACCTCGTGACATCCTGTGTGACATGGTAACGCAACGCAAATAGCGTGACATAAGCGCATATGTCTGTGTATATCGACTGCATTTCTCAAGCGAAACCCTGTGTTTTTGTCTATTGTCGGCAGAGAAAATGAAAAAGAGAGCTTTGAAACGTGAACTGGTATTTGACTCTCAAAGAAAACGACAGCTCAAACTGAGGAAAACACTGCTTCCTTTGTGTTACAACGGTTAACCACGTTTCGGCAAACGGAAAGTAACAATATAAGTCTGTTATGACCTCTTAATGTGGATATGTATTCTCGTGGTTAACCGTTGAAACTCCTTATTTGCACCACATCGCTGGAATTTTTCTCGCCAAGAATACGTATTGCGAAGCACTTTCTACATAGCGGAATCTTCTTTTGCCTTTTGTGAGGAATTAGCGCATAAAAAAGGAAATTTTCCAGCGCCCTGCCATCACATCGATCACGTGTTATCCCGCTTTGCTTGTCATCAAGTGAACTTCTGGGCCAAAGTAATTGCTGTTTTGGCGATGATACAAACTGGTGTGTCTATCTTGAAAACAATTTCTTTGCCATTCTGTGATTTACGAGCTGGGAAATGAAATAGTTGTCCGTCCATCATCAATAAACAATCATGGCACTGAATAAATGGCAGGCGGTCATGCAAAATCATCACAAAAGTACATTCCTACGCTAAAGGTTTGGATCAGTTAGGTAAGAAAAGATCTCCAAAAAATAAAAAAAACACATCTATATATAGGGCATAGCACAAACGGCTGGCCCATTATTTGTGAGGTTCATAACCTGTATATTGTTCACGTCCTTTCACTAATGACAAAGGTCAATGTCAAAAATAATGCATGTCCCCTCTGTTACTCTGCAGTACTTCATTCGCTTAAGTTAACCATTTACCAGAACAATTTTCATTGTACCTTAGTGTTTCCATCCTTTTTCCACTATTGATAATACTTGTGAAAACATTACATCCGCAGCAACGGCGTTGATCAGAACACAAATCATTTCGTCTCGACCCGACAGGGTATCAGGAACGTGCGCGGGAGCACAAGATTAAGTAATGACATACGCTTCCTACATTTTACTCTACGTATACTACAAATCAGGACGAAACTTTATAAATTGATGTTTAAAAACAAACAATTTGGCCCACAGAGTAATGTCAGCGCACAAAAATTCAGCAGCGTCAAAAATCTCGCCGGAAAACACTTATACATATTTCAGACAATCAGGGACAAAAGTAGTTGACACACTTGTTTGAAACGGGTGCTTTTAACAAACATTTAATCCATTTATTATTTCATTCCTTTTAAACGCCGTAAATCCCCCGACCCCCCGAATCAATGTTGTCTGAAGTAAAAAAAAGACTTGAGAGTCCAAAATTCAACATTGATTTTGGGGGGAAGGGGTTGGGGTAGAACAGGGAAGGGGATAAGTATATTCACTATGCAAAAAGGGGCCATTTTACGGAAGTGTGTCAACACTTTTGTCCCTCATTGTAGCTGTGGTAAATTTCAGATGCACTTTTTCATTTAGAAAACTGCAATGCAGCAGGAACCATGATTGTGACAAATTTATAGGGATGTAATAGACAAAACATCCCAGTTACAGTCCCTGGTGTCACAAGAGGAAAAAAATTGTAAACAGGTACGAAAAGAGTTGATTTACCCATCTGGCTTGCTGATTAATCATACGAGAGATTTTTCAACTAGTTTAAAAGGTAGTTAATTATAAAACAAATGATAATATAGTTTTACGAAATGACCACGGTATTACAATGATAAAATAATTCATGAATACACTTTACACACCCGAGAGAAATGTGTCTGCAGTAGCAGAACTTGGACTGTAGCATCACCATCTATATTGCTTGCAAAAGAGAAAACAAATTTCATAGGGCTGATGTATTAGCCTTATTAATTAACAATTCAAAAATCTGTTTAAAATAGAAATAGATAAAGATGTTAGCAACTTTTGTATGCTATAGTTGATATAGACGCACTCATTGACATAAAAGAAAGCAAAACAGGGAAAACTTCTAAATAAAAACTATGTTAAAAAGGAAGGAGAAAAATGTCGAAATTGTAATGCACCAAGCAAAGGCGGCACACCTGATCGCATCTCATCTCAGGCAACACAGCCAAAACAAGAGGGTAAAAATCTTTCATCTTTTAATTGCCTTTGATTTTACGCAGCAAATTTCCTCCAAGAAACTTGACAAATGCCGGATTTGAAAACATGTATTTCGCTATCTGAAACTGAATTCAAAAAGGGAACGTACTTACCTGGGCTAACCTCGAAGTACACACAAGATGAGAGGGTAAAACCACGAGATCTTATGGTTTTCAGTGGCCAGGATCCATGGCACCTACTCTCGGATAGACCATCATATGCGAACCACTTAGATTTGAACCTAAAGCAGCCAATGTATGTGTTCTACTACAGAGGGTACAGCCTCGCAATTGGTACTGTCTGTTCTTCAAACGAATGGTATCTGGCTGATTATGGGAATCTGTAATCAGTCCTTTTGAAGAAAAATGGTGCAAGGGAGTTGGCAAGGAAAAGGGCATTTCGTTACAGAATGTTCTCTGGCTGTAGGTACAGACACCGTTACAAAGGATTGGTAAAGTTACCCAGAGATGAGGTCAAGAGTCTGCCATCCAAGAACAGCATCGGCAATTACAGGTGGAGCAATGCTGAAGTGCCTACCACACTGGCTGGGAGCAGGCATTAGCCCTTCTCGGACAGCAGCTTTGATGTACATCTTCGTCGCCTTCTGTGATGCAACTTCCATCAGGTTTACTCCGAAGGCCATAGATATGTCATTTTTCTTTAGGCAGTGATAAGATAAACACGTTGATTTAGCAGTTGTTGTTCGCATAGATGCACATCGTCTCCAGAAAAGATCAAATTCATTCCCCCAGACGTTAATGGTGCCACTTGTGGCTTTATCAAAGACCAAAATCTATAGACCAAATATTGACCAAAAACTGAAATAGCAATATGAAAATCTCTATCAGTTTGGCAAAAAGGCAATACTAAGACAAACAACGCATAGTCAACAATCTGAAGCTTGAAATTGGTAAGTGACAAAGCGATTCTATGACGATTACTTCGATAAGAAGATGGTAAAGTCTATTTGAAAAACTAGATAAACTGAAATTAGACAATTCCGTAAATATGAGCTTAATCCTTGTACTATCAGGAAAAATTATGGGTGTTGCTCTAACAGGCGTTCAAGTCTGCTTTTCACTCTTGAGACAATTATACATCAATTAAACTTAAATCTGTGCTATACAGTAACATTTGTGTAGCTTCCCCCATTACTAAAGAACGAAACTAAATAATATAACAAAAGAAATCGATAACCATATCGGTCCCACTTGTACCAAAGAATAAGAAAAAACCAATGACGTGAGTCCCAGTTGACGTTTCTAACCAAAAAGAGGTTTATGCACACTTTTATATCCAAGTGGGGACACTGAAAGATCCCATAACAAAACCGATAGAAAATCCGTTAAACATTGTAACTACACTAGTTCCGGATACGGATATCTTCATGCTCATTATACTGTTTGTCCCGCATGACGAAAGCTTTCTCCTTCCACTGCCTAGCTATCTGTTTAAGGAATTAGATAAAAATCAGAACAGAGAATGGTTGTAAAACGACAGTCTGACATTAACTAGCACAACAAGACTGTAACCTGGCTAGTCAACCACAGAGACATAGCTCAGCAGTAGTTCAAACAGCATGAATTTGTCTTTTCTTTACACATGTAAGACGTTGTACTGCTTGGTTACTGCTACGACCATGAGTTAATGAAATCTTGCAAAGTATCTTATGAAAATGATAGGTCTTAAATAGCAGTGTCAAAACAATAGTTCAACACGTAGATCAGCTGCAAAACTGCAAAGTTTGTCATCTTTTGATGGGTTCCCATCACACTCGGTCAATAAGATGTCTATTACTTGTTCCTTGTGGTGCTAAAGTTATCGCTGAGATGCAATGTGTGGCTAAGTGCATCTTGAAGATAAAAAACACCATTAGATGCAATTGTAGCAAAGGGAACTAAATCAAGTAAACGAGACGTCAGAAGACTTGTGACACTCTAAGGAGACCACACATATACTGAACTTTCAATCCGTTGATAGTTAATGTGCAGAAAAGAGTATTCGTCAGACTAGAAATAATTTAGCAGTTGATATGGGGCTGCATTTGTTTAGGTTTCAGGGAGTGTTATAATTGAGATAGATTTTTATTCAAGTCAATCACTGGAATAGCCCAGTTACAGCCTGGATTAAAGTTTATTGATCCAAAAGCAAGATGTTGATCACCCATAATAGCAACTAATATACAGTACATGAAAATTTAATTATTGCATAAAAGTATCTGAGGAGTCCACCTTGATTTTAGATTGATGGGTGCCATAATCTCTTTCAAAGTAACCACAAATTATATCATCTATGAACTACAGAAAAGAAAAAAGTCATTTTAGTACCCTCAAATGAAATCTGTTAATAAGATCAGCAGTGCTGTAGTTTCGAGACGTTATAAGTGATCTTTAGTGCCCAAGGAAATTATAAATCAAACTTCAGATTGAAGCCATTTATTCTGATCCTAATTTGTTTTAATTTATTAAGTGGGCTGTGTAGTAGGTGCTAGTTAGTTTTCATAGAACATGCATGGGAAACATGCAATGTGGAGAGGAGGTGCCCTGTAACAAAATTCCTGGATGTATATAATTATATTTTTCCGTTTCACTGGCAGAAAAATCCGTGTCAGTGTCGTTCTCTGTTTCCAACGTATCGTAATTACGTGTCGGGTCCATAATATTGTCTGAAGAGCAATAAACATTATAATTCTGTGACCAAGACAACTACGCCTTGTTCTCACTGTAACGTCAGTCTTGTATGTTCACTCTGCCCTGGAGCATTCACAACCCTGAGAGCGGGCCAAATAGAATTCAACAATCAGTTTGCCATTTTAACAAATTTTATATCAATTCCATTTCCGGAAAAAAAAACAGTTCCTTTTCACTTCAGATATTTACTGTGAGGCACATTCTTCAAAATCTCGAAAATACAATTGTGGACACAAATGTTAAGAAAAATGCGCGGTGTATGTCTAATTTTAGAATACTTCCCTCCAAAGCTGGGTTCACTCAAGATACTTCCCCCTCCCCCCAAAAACAACAGTGACCAGGGAAGGGTGGGGGAAGGGGTCACCATGGTGCCAAATTCACGTGGTGGGTCTGCTGTGAGTAAGAAAGTGCAAAATTCTTAACGGTTTCTTAACGATTTTCTGTTAAGGTGAGCAGGACAAACATCCTCAGCGTGATACGGACTTGAGCAAACATTGCAGTAGGGCTTAGCGAGGCCTGCAAAAGTCACTGTCCATAGCTCAAGGTCTACCTTATCCCACCAGGGACAAGTCATAGGCCACCCGGCAATGGAACTGCTGGACATACGATGGCCAGGCCAAACCCTTAAATTTAGCAACTGTTCTGCTAATAATTTGCTGGTATATTATAAGCTAGAGTGGCCATCATGGGTAGGCGTTCACAAGTATTAATATGTAGGTCATGTAAGCATTGAGCCACTAGGGAAATATATCAATTACCGGTTTTTTCTTTCTGACCATGGTAACCACAGATCCCATGCGGCCTGAGGACGAATCATCCAAACGGAGCTGAATTTCATGGGTCTGGGACTGGTATAGTGTGTCAGGCAAGAGTAATGCACCTATCAATGTAAATCCTGTCGGGGGGGAGTGCGGGCAAGGGGAGGGGATTTGATGCCTGGGGCTATCCCCGCTGTCGGGCTTTTGATCGTGCGAAGCGACCCCGGGGTCGGGACATTTGACTTTGACCGACAGAAGCCTGGTATCAATTCAGAAGCAGTTACCAAGTCCGTCCCTCGAGGCTTCCTGAAAGTCACGTTGTTGGAGAAAGGTATGAAGTTTTCATTTGTTTTAATCGCCATAATCCGATACTTTAAACTGTCATCTAAACAGATAATGTCTATTTTGAAGAAGTTTTAATCTTCAAGTTCCCATCTGATTGTAAAAATCGATTGAAATCGAATTCCACCATGAAAGTCAGAGGATTTTTTTATGGGTCACTGATCCGACCTGTTCCGACATGTTGAGCAGATGTTATAAAGCATTTTACGTTTTATTAATATGAAACAGCACGGTCAATCTTCCTGAAGTGATTTTGTTGTTCAAGATAAGAGATGCTAGTGGAGAGAGAAAATACTTAATTACAGCGAGTAACTTAATGGAGCTTCCGTTAACCATAAATAAAAGTAGTAACAACGTGTTTGAAATGTTCTTTTATTCGTTTTATATAGTATTGTAGCATTGTTTGTTTAGATTTTTTCCCCTGGGGTGGGGGCTTTTTTGACACTTTTGATTGACCTTTCGTTTCCCACCCTGGGGAACTTGATCGCAAAATTTTAAAATTTGTCAAATCCCCACCCCTTGCCCGCACTCCCCCCCCCACGGGGTTTACATTGATAGGTGCATAAGGCAAAGTCAATGTCTATTGGCGTAGAAAGACGAAGAGGGGAAGCCGTGCCACATGTGAAGAGGTTTTAAGTCAAGGCAGAAGGAAGATGAGCGGCTGGCGAAGTTTGAAATGTTGTTATTGCAGAGTGGACCAAATCAGTCACAATGGCCTTCATGGCTGAAGGCTGAGATTGGCTGAAGCCAGTGTTCTGTTGGAAGCTGGACTCATTTGGCTCAGGATCTGACTCGATCATTTCCTCGATAGAGGACAACGAAGCATGGTCTGACGGGGCGTTGTCTTCATTAACATTGTCCAGGTTCACTGGAAGGCTTTACGAGTGTGCCTGTTCGCTGTGATGGTCCTCGTTGCAGGGTGCCCCTTACCAGCTTGAGCCTTCGTAACTCACTTTGGTTGTGCTGTGGTCAATGTGGCTACTTTTCCAGGCAAGACCCACCTCAGACGATTTAGCAGCTGCCCTTTGGATCTTGTAATGGGGAGGTTCAGGGATTGAAGATGGAGTTTTGTGCACTTCACTTCACAATGCTGAGAGATCCTCCTCACCTTGGCTGGATGCGCAGTTCAAGTGCAAAATAGAACGATGAGGGAGAGTCATTTTAAAAATTTTACAAGAATAATATGCTGAGTGCTAACCTTACTGGACAATAGAACCCAAGTGAACTCTGAACAGTTGTTCTATGCTTTTATAGCTAGACAAACGTCTACTGGCATAGCCAGTTGGAAAGGCTGTAATACAAGACAGCTCAGCCTGCAAAATCTTAGCCATGAATAGTGCTTTGAAAAAATTAGTTAATCCTGTACTAGCGTGCTAAAGATAACAAGGCCATAAAGTTCTAGGCTAGAATACAATGTATCTTAGAGCTTGCTGACCTTGGCAACTATACTACACAACCGCTTTATTGAAAAAGAAGCGCCTTGACAGGGTTAATGATAACTAGCATCATGTTCCATTAACTACATTTTACTGGCGTGACAGTAAAATTGCTTTTTATTAAACGTAGGTGACTGATCATCAGGCATTAAAGGGAATGAGGATACTTTATTCGGCAAGCTAGTAGGCCATTTTACTACATCCACACAGTGTTGGTGTGGGATTTCCTGTATAAAATTTAGCACTTTATAACAACATGAACAATCAGGTGTTTAAAAGTTATAATAACAAGAGCAGTAATACCAATAATATTGGAAATAAAAAAGATTGAAAAACTAGACTGCAGCTTGCAGCTCCCTATTTTCCAGTTCAAGGTCTATTGCTCACCTCCAAAAGAGGGGTATAAATGTGGGGGGATATGTTCAGAATATCATAAGTAAAATATTTCCTCCCCATACTAATTAAAAGTACTCTGAAACAGTTACAGTAAGATGCTCCAACGTTTCCTTTGTATTGCTGGAAGCATTCACACATGTCTTATGAGAATCTGTTCCTAGGCATTGGCAATTCTAAGCAAATGTAAGGTACAGAGGCAACTTTTAGAATTTACACTAAGATTTAATCCCAGGTAACAAGCATGAGATCCTTGGTTTTCAAAATAAGAGCATGCACAGTCTGTATACTAATGGTTGGCAGAAATTGAAATTACTGACCCGCACTGCATTACTGCACTACTTCTGATCTCTCCACTCATTTCTAACATGTGTAATAACATACCAATACCTGTAAAGTTTACATTGTAGAAGTTTCCATCTACCCACAGTCATTCGGTTTTTAGCATCTTCTTCCTCCTTTTCAAGTCTCTCACAAGATGTCGTATGTTGTTCCCTTGTGCAGAGAAAAAAGCATCACTGCACTTTCATGCTCAATGAACATTAAAAGCACTTCCATGTTAAGCTATAACTTGGGTTCAGTAATGATTCACTTGGTCATCAACATAGTTAATGATCGTCATTTTAGTCAATCAACTCATACGTATAAGATCAGTCATTGAAAATTTCAATGAATGTGATAATTGATAGTGTTAGTGTCGCCAGTGAATTATAACTTACTTTCTTTGCTATTCACAATGGTAAGGCTCGAAAAACAGGGTATTTATCTGTTCACATATTAGGAACCAGATCTTACAGTAGTATTAAATCAATTTGCTTTCATATTTGGGAACTGTTCATACCATGCAGCCGAGGCATTTTATACATAGCATTAGGAAACCAGAAGACTACACATGCGTTTACCAAAAGGATGGACAGTGTTCATAGAAAGGGAAACTCAAACACATTATTCAGTTTGACAAATTTCATGTATTTAATATTATTTTTGCCTTAAAAATTGCTGTTTTTTTTTTTGCCTTAAATATATTTCTGTTTTTTGTTTGGGGGGGGGGGGGGGCACTTTGGCGGGCGAGTGGGGCACAAAAACTTTTTGTGTACACGACTCAGTCACATGACATTTGGTTTCCAGAGTTCTAATCAAAGGGCTAATCAAAGGCTTTTCCTAATGTATTTTATGGGAAGAATAAAATATTTGATGCTGTATCCAAAGGGCAAAATATCCGACTTTGACTAGTGTCCTACGCGGCTGTGACAAATCTGGCTGCTTGGCAGACTACGTCTCGTTACCTACTGGTGGGTATCAGTATTTACAATGAGGTTATTTCATATTGTGCAGCAGTGTAAATAAAACGATCTTCATCATCATCATCATTATTATGAAGTCGGGAGCTCTGCTTTTAGGCTTCGCTAAATCTGTATATTGTAATTGAAAGAAAAACCTAATCAAGTAATAACTGGCAATCTACACCATTAATACGCGAAAAATATTTACAAAACATTTACATATAAAATTTAAAATCCTTATGAAATTAGAACAATTTTAAACATGAAGGCTTCAAGAGATCTCTTAAGAGTTCTTATATCTTTAGATTCTCTAATCATTGGTGATAAGCTATTCCACAGTTTGTTAAGAAAGAAAAAAAGTAAAAGATTCATGCAAGCCCACGTAAATTATAGGGGACATTCTTACATCTAAAAAGTCCACTGATATACGGTCTGATATACGTTGATCTAGAGATTGGATATAAGCAATGTTTAAAAGGTTCTCGTACGACAGATTTGGAATAGTTGAAAATGGATAGTAATAAAGAACAGTTTTCTCCATTTTACTAGCATCGCCATTTCCAATACCCAGAAGAGGACTACAATGTTCTAGGTGCAAGAGACAATATGCTTTACGGGACGTACCATTCCATCCTTTGAGTCTTGGGGAGTCTTTGCAATGAAATTTAGTTTGCTATCTAGAATCACCCCTAGGATCTTAAGTGTATCTTGCATCTCTACATTCCTATCATTAAGATGAAAGTCATGTTCATATTGAGACGGCCCAATGGCAACTGCTTGCATTTCTGCTGTATTAATCTTTAAATAAGTAATTTCAAACCAGCTGGATAGCACGCGATGATCAGAATAAATAATATACTGCAAGACCAGTGGGCAGGAATCCTAGGCATATGTAGTCGTATCATCGTTAGCTTACAGCCTTAAAGACGTATTAGATACAGAGTAATCGAGATCGCTCACATATAAAGTGAATAACAAAGGGTCGAACAAGGACCCTGGTGGTACACTGGCACTTGTAGCTGGCCACTAAGAATAAACACCAGCAACTTTAACTCTTTTTCTTCTTCCTCAAAGATACACAGTCATAAGTTCCAAAGCGTTATCTGTAAAACCGTATGCTTTTAATTTAGCGGACAAAAGTGGATGGCAAACGGAATCAAATGTCTTGGGTAAATCAACAGCCACTACTGCAAGAGCCTCTCTTATGTCGAGAGAAGCTCTCCTATCCTCAGTCACTTTTAGAAGCGCTGTGCAACACAAATGACTTTTGAGAGAACCAGATAGATTTGATGAGAGCCTCGAGTACCCTTTCTTCCACTTGCAGCTTCTCGCACATACTTTGAGAATGCAATGTAGGGATCATTTTTTTACTTGCGTACATTTGTGCCTTCCTCAGAGAATGAAAGCAGGAGATTTATTTTCACACAGCAGATAAAGAAAGACTGGTAGACTAACTGTCAATGTAGTACATTGTATATTCCAACAGCTTGCACATCTCTTTTCAACACAATAACTTTAAACAAACATTGCAGTAAAATCCTCCTCACCACTCTGTTGTGTCTTTCATTTGTAAGCAGCATGTAATCTTAATACTACAAATTCAAATTTAAATGTTATAGCTGTTTATACTTCATTTATATTAAAGGCACAGCTCCTTCCGAAGATCATAGTAGTACAAGTCTAGTTGAAATATTGGTTGATTGATTAAATAACTATGACAATTTTATTACCCTCTGGTCATATACACATAACAGTGACATCAGTGATTTTCTCAACAACAAAAGATCTAGTAACAAGAACACAATATTTTTTCCTGTGGATCCTGGTATACTGAGAAGTCTGAAGAGCTTGCAGGGAATGATTGATAGCTGGAGCTACAGGTTCATTTCACAGCCAGGTCAGAGGACAGGTGGCCATGCTGTGGATAAATTAAGGACCAACCCACTTACAAACCAAAATGTGATTTAATTGATCAAGGTCGTTTTTGGGTTTGGTTGCCAATCAATAGAAAAGTGACTTGTATAAGTGATTTGTAGAATGTTACCTGTAATAATTATGGAAATTCCCCTTTATTACCGGTACATCTCTGTAGCAGACTTAACAATGTGTAAACAATATTAATTCTCTTACAGTTACTTTCTGTTCTAAAAAGCAGCTAATACCCCTGCCTGGTGGGACACCAAGGCTTGTATGTAATCTTGTTTATCTAACCAAGTGAAATGTATCCAGTGAAGGACCTATAATTTATTTTCTAGTGAGCAGCATCTCTGCAACCCCAGCATAAGAGCTTTAAAGTCAGAAAAGCCTTTTGCATGATTATGTACCCAGGGAATGCTCAGTAGGTCATGGTATTATAACTCGATATTTCTCAAGGGTAATAAAATGGCCTTTCATCCATGTGAAGTTCAATTCAAGTAAATGTCCAATAAATATTCCTTAAAAGACTTCTAGCTTGACATCCAAAATAAAGGTTTGTTGTGAACAAGTTGTGGGATGTCAGGACCCGTTATATTTTAATGTTTCAAAAAGCTTCCTTAGCTTTCATAAAACTGTCAATACTTTCCCTATGGAGGTTTCTTAAGTGTTTTAGTGTGTTGATTTGAAGGTACAAGATACGCAAAGAAAAAACAAGTTACAGCAGGTAAGGTTTTTGAAGACACTTCAGGAGCCAGAGAACAGTGAACAAAGTTCATCTGTATAAATTAAAGTTCGGTCATTGCTGAAGCCTACATGACAGGTGTTTATGACTGGATGGGCTCTTAACGTATTGTACTATAACACATCCAGTTATCAGATTGCACAGGAAGGATATGGTCTTAACAGCTTGTAAAGGAAGCAAAAAACAGTACCCTGTTATGTGAGTGAGACTAAGTGAATACTACCTCTTGACAATGAAGACGTAACCGTCCTTTGGTTTGGGGTAGGTGGTTGAGAGCCTCACACTGACACTACTGATTGCTTACTACATCCCATAACAACTTCTGGGAAGTGATGAGAGGTATGTTGGTTCTCTTTCAGCATCTTCGTATGAACTTAACTTGTAATTTTTTATATAATTTAAACTTATGTGTTGGATTAACTTTTATGGAGCCACCAAATACCAAAGTTGGCCATATCACAGGTCAGGTTGACATAGAAACACAAAGAAATACAGTTGATATCAGTGTTAAGGCTTGCTGCTTACTCAATATCAGTTTAATCGGCAAAAATCAACACTGTATCGTCAGCATACAGCAAAACTTGTTAGAAACAAATAGCAAAGCGTATGTCATTTATGTATTTTGGGGGATTTTTGGTCATCTGTTACGCCTTGGTGAAGCAAAGTTGAATAATGGCGGTGCAAGTTGCATTTCCTTGTGCCACAATGCAAGCTGATAATGAACCTTGTCCTTTAGGGTAAAGTAGATGTGGATTTTTTGAGTTTTAGCGTGCGTCAGTAAGTTAAAATATATCCCTTGGCTATATCGGGATTAGCTGTTCTGAGTTAAGTAGGTTTCAGTGTTTTGAGGTTACCGTTTTGAGGTTTTTGTTCTCCTTGACTAGGACATTACAGAAACGCGCCCATTCAAAAACGTCGATCGTGAAAATGCAAATAAGTGAAAAATGACGTTAATTTAGTGTCAATCAAGAAATCTCCTGGGTATATCCCTTTCCTGGTTATTGTTCCTGCTCAGACATCCGCAACATTTGCCTATTCTTCGATGAAGAATAGAACTTTACGCGACTAACAATAGCTCAGTCTGTTTAAAAACTGTCTAAATTTACTCCGAATTAGCATGTGACTTTTTGCTGTTAAACGCTTCAAAATTGAAAAATCCTCGATGATTGTTGTTGATTTTGCCATAAATAATTCAATGCACTGACTTAAAATGAATTTTTACCTTTTACAAACTTCTTGGTGTTCGAATCGATCGATGAAATATGAGCGCAACCGATGTGTTAATAGTTTGCTTACATTTTGTCACGGGTTTTGGATAATATTATAAACCTTAAAATTTACGGGCAAATTCGACGAAAAAGCACTCTCACTTAACATTCTTCATTTAAGATATTGATTTTAGCAAAGTATAAGGCAAAATTAAGAGCGATACTTTCTTTAAGAACGCTATAACTACATATTGAACGGCCAAACCTAAACAGCGATCTAATCCGTCTCTTGAAAACAACTACAATACCGCTTCTGATAATAATATTTATAAACGCTGCAAACATTTTTATTCAATCTTATCGAGTGATTTTCGTGAAGATGAGTTTTTAAGTGAAGAATAATTTGGTTTCTGATTAGCTTGAACTGTTTTGCCATCAAAACGATCGATTCGCACGAGACTACCGAATTCGCGAGGGTTTTATGTTAGTGCACGAGGAAGAAAAATGCTTCTCTTTGCATAAACTTGAAGCACTGACAAAGACATTCCAACACTTAAAACAATGGCAACCTACTTCTATTGTTTCTGCATTGTCTCTTGAAAGTGTGAGAATAGTTAACCGCTATGAAGTTCATAAGAGACAGAAAACGACGGTAGTCTTTGAAACTTCGTTTTTGCTCGCAAAGCCCAATGGGTACTCCACTTTTCACGGGCAACGTTTTTCAATGGGCGCGTTTCTGTAATGAACAGTTACATTGTCGAAGAACTTCATTGCTCATCCGTCAGCAAATAAACATTTTTCAGAGATGGGTAGAGGTGATTTAGTCGATTATCTGGCATTAAGAGGGCTCTCAACCTCTGGTAGAAAGATCGAGCTTGTTGCCTTAGCTGGTATCAAACACCCCAATAATTTACACAGAAGAGGAGATAAGTACAAAACTAAACAAACAAAAGACAACATTAGAAAGGATCCCCTCCATGTGTCAAGAGACAGCCTTATAGATGATGTAACGAAATGGCCTTCAGTGGATCTGAGAAACAAAAAACTTTAGCTACATTTCAAATCTCAAGGAGTTTATGCTGAATATATTGGAAGGAACAAAAGGCATATTCCTATTACCAAATTTGCACGCCTACTTTTTACCCTGTATATTGCCCCTCTGCAGGATGTTATTACTCGCCATAACCTCAACTCTTTGTTTTATGCTGATGACACTCAATTATGTATAGCTATCGATCCTGCAAATCAGGCCCCATCCCTGACTGCCCTCCAAACCTGCATAGAGGATGTAATGCGATGGAATACCCAAAATATGCTACGAAGTAATGCTGAAAAGACAGAGGTTATTTTATTCACATCCCGATTTACCAAGACACCTAACATTGAGAAGCTCTTTTTTGACAGTACCGTCATTGAACTAACTGAGAAAGTCCGTTATCTTGGTGTTATTTTAGATAAAAATTTAACACTGACATACTACATTAATGAGACATGTAGAAAAGCAACGAATGCCATCAGGTCCATAAGGCGCACTCGTAAATACCTCACTAATGAAAACCTCAAACTGTTAATCAATGCTCTTGTAATATCACGACTGGACTACTGTAACAGTATCCTTTATGGTCTTCCAAAACTTCAAAGAGTTCAAAACACTGCAGCACACCTTATTACTGAAACTAAACAATACGATCACATTAAACCTGCTCTGCAGAAACTACACTGGCTGCCAGTTGAATCGCGTATAATATTCAAAGTTATTCTTATTACTTTCAAGATTCTTCATGGACTTTCTCTGGCCTATTTGTTGTCCCTGATTTGCATTTTTCAAGCCGTTTGTCAATTTTTTTGTGAATATTTAGCGCAACGCGGCAAAAATAGATCAGGTGACTAATTATTTAAAAAGCTAGAAGTTCGTTACGCAACTTACATTTCAAAGTGTCACCACAGATCGCACATCGAAGCTTACTAGCCGCATATGGAACACAAATTGTAAGTATAATACTTGCCCGTCGCTTCAACCGAAATCGACATGTGTAATAACCTTCTTTGTCATATTAATTTAATTTTTCAGTTGACTATACTACTACAAGTGCAAATAAATTCCATGTACGGTCATGTACGCGAAAATCAGTTAGTGGTGAAATCTTCAACATAAAGTAGCCCTTCAATCACAGGAGCGAATCAGTCCCTGCTACAAGAATATCATCCACCACATAGTCTACACAAGCATTCCAAGGTGTCCACTCAATTTGGCCACATCTTGCATTGTGGTACAAAAAATTATTGTTTTGGGCATATTTTCCCTTTCCAATCGAATCGTGTCAATTAACCACTGAAGATGTTGGAGATGATTTTCTCTTTTTGTTTTTATGATGGTGAAACGAATATTGCTCAGTTCAGGACTGATATCCCAAACAACTTTGTCTTTCTTGAAAGACAAGTCTTTCATGATGGTCTGCTTCATTTTAACATCAGCTGTTCCAGTTAATGCCAAGAATGGGATACCTAAATATAGAAAGCCTTTTAAGTATGCCACATAATAAAAACTTGCATATGTAAGGTGTTGGCTAGTAGATTTTTTACAAAGATCTGACTAAAATTATTTTCAATCTTTGAAATATTGCTTATTTCTCAAATATTAAAAAGATTAAGCTTGCATTTCTAAAATGGTGACAACAAAAAGATTATGTTGCCCGGCACTTTAGAACTAGCGACATCTGCAAGTGTGCTTTTACAGTAAACAATGTGTGTAAACTATCAGGAATACTTCCATTTAAAAAGCCAAAAGTTAACATTTCCGCGCAGCCCCATACAGTTATTATGTATGCGTAATCACATATCGAACACACATTCTTTATAATACCTGCACAAAAAGACCGCAACATAGATAGCGAGCCAAAGTCCTTTCGAAACGGTTGAAGAAACTTGTTCCCGCATTTTTTACTCTTGCCCCTGTGAACACAAGTAAACTATTGTAAATGCGGGACTAGCTGTAAGGTATGAAGATCACTTTTTTGCATTCGATCACACTCACTCAAGCTTAACTAGCGTGTGGAAATTTGCATTAATGTAACTGTTTTTCAAAAAAGAACGAGAGATCACCGGATGGAAATTGACTTACAGGTTTTACCCCCAGAAAAAACTTACCAGGTTTCGATAGTGTGACATTCGTCGACCACAACCAAGGACAAATTCTTCCTGAATTCCGACGATTCGTCCTCCCGCAAATCTCTAAATTCTTTGGAAAGCGCTTGTTCCGCAGAAGCAAAAATCACTTGAAATTTGTTGGCAGCAATGTCTTTCATCAACTCTGGTTTCTTCTCGAAAGCAACTGCTTTCAGGCCAAAATCATTTGACTGTAGCTGATCATCGATGATACTCCGAAGAGGAACAATAACAACGATGGAAGAGGAATCCTTCGTGATAACGAAGCTTTGGTAAATGACAGATTTACCGAAGCCAGTCGGTAATACCGCTAAAACATCTTTTCCTGACATAAGTGCTTCAACAGCAAGCCTCTGTTCGTCCTTTAAAATCAGACCGCCAAGACGCTCAGATAAACGGTCAGGTAAAATATTTTCTTTGGCCGCTGAATCCATCTTGTCAACTGGCTCTGATCAAAACATGCTAGCTATTTTTGGTGCATCGTGTTACATTTGATGTGTCAATATGTTAGAATTTCATAAATTACAATGACAACGCGCTGACAGCATCCTATTGTTTATCAACCAATCCAATTCTCGGATGCTTGGGCCGTGGAGAAATTTGAACGCGTTGGTTACAAAAGAGAATGCAGTCCCTCTTCTTCCCGCCTCTCTCCAGTTTCCCTCTCGGCCAATTCACTCTCTCCAGTCCTGGCAAGCTTAGACTTGACTGACTGAAGAGGGACTGCTCGCAGTCTAGTGTGCATCAGTTTTACTGTGCTCTCAAATTAGCTAGAAAGTATGAGATTGAACATTGATTGCGATCTAGTGAAACAACTGGTCAGCGGACAGCTTCCAAATAAATCACGTCACCTTGATGAGTTGACACATGAGCCCTTGATATGGCAATGTGATACTGGTCAGTGGCTATCCTGTTTTGAGAGCTGTCAATTGACCATATGGTGAATGGCCAATATAAAAGACATGGGTTTGCCAAGACACAACTGAGACACCCCTCCCTTCCTTTTGATAGTCTCCCCTACCCTACCCGTACAATCTGTAGACGCGTACGTACGTACGCTCGGTCAGTCACGTGACAACCAAACGAAAAGAGGTTAAACATATTCTATGAGTATGGGGCTCTGTCCCACGTGCGCTTCGTGCGCGAGGGAGCCTCTCTATAATGATGCGACGTGAACAAAATGGTCAATTCTGCTCTAACTCTGTCAAACGATTGCTGACAAACTGCTGGAAATTAGCTGAACTATGAGCTAACAACAGGTCTTCAAAAATAAAAATTTCTTTATACTTGTGTGACGCAAAAGCCATAACGTTACGAGCTAGAAAAAGGTAACCGGATGTTTTCAAAGCAAACAACACTTCGCAGAATTGATTCTCGCGGTAAAGTTGCGTGAAAAATGTCACTGATGTAGCGCTCGTCAATCATGAAATAATGACAAATATGCACGAACTCGACAAGGTTATCTACTTCCCAGTTCAGAGATCGACCAAAACCAGAAAATAACCCTAAAAGAAAATCAATAGATTGCCACGAAAAAGAGTGATTTATATAAAATACAGATGTTGTTTGCCTTGAAGAACAACTGTCACACTCATACTTAAATGACGTGAAGCGACCACTAACTGAAGCTAACTGAGTAGCCCCAATTTCATCTAAAAACCTCGAAAAATTAACCAAAGTTAAATTAATACAGTAATACATCATCAGTAAAACAAAAAAAAAAACGCGAGAGTTAAATACAGTTCAGTTCCTTTTTTTTTTAAGCTTGGAATGTCTTGTCCGGAAAAGTCTTGCTACTGCTCCTTTGCTCCAAATTGTCGCGGGTCACAACACTGTTTACTTGCAGCTTTTTTACGACGATCGTTCTTTATGGGTTTAGAACAATGGCCGCATACCTTACACTGAAGGTTGTTAGAAACGGGGGCTTGCAAGGGAGGAGGAGGCGTATGTGCTGCTCGACGTCCAAATATCCTGAAGATACATCAGCAAACAATACAAAAGACGATGAAATTGGTCACTGAAAGACCTGGTGCAATGAAAGCAATGTACCCGATGTAACTGGAAATAGTAGTTTCTTCTATCTGATCAATAAGACTGTCTACCTTCTGCAAAGTATCACTAAGCTGGCCATCGTAACGCTGAAACAACTCATCAAAATTATCAATCACAGTATGGTTAATCTTAATAGGTGGTGGGATGGTCAGGAATTCTTGATGCAAGTCCAGCGGAGTGAGATCATCTGAGTTTGGATCCCACTGAACATATGTAATCATATCAGTTGAAAACAGTGGAAGTGATACCAGTAGTCTTTGAGGACAGGTGCCTAAGCTCGTTTTCATTCCGATGAAACTGACGTTGCAGGGAAAGTTATAAACTGCCAATGGAGAAACATCTAACTCCCCACTGCTTAAAGTTAATGTTCCAGAAGTTGTTGAGAGGAAATATCTGCCTCCAAGATGAATTAGCGGATGGATATGGTCACAGTCTGGAGCGACCTCATGGTTCCGTGGGAAAGAAAGTTTCAGGTTCGGATTCCAAGCAAAACCCAACCTTGCAAGCTAGAAACCGACTTAAAGACATTTTTGGGACATAAGTAACCTACTTCACTACTAAAACACCTATCTAATCCCTCTAAAGACACTACCTGCCTTGAATTTGGACAGTTAATTAAAGGAAGGTTTGTGTTGAACAGGCCCTGAAAAACACTTACCTAAAATGTTAAACTTAAGAGGCGACAAATGTTCTATGATGCAGAAACTATTCTTATCCGTGATCTCAGGTGCTAACAATAAAACATCAATAGTCAAATTCTGACCATCATGTTCAACATCAATCATAGGGCCTGCAGGGACTGACAAACCTTCCTCTAATGCTGTAATAGTCAATCTCAAAGAAGGATCAATAGAAAGTTTGGCAGACAAGTGCGAAGAAATAAACTTGAGCAAATCTGAATATCCTACCAACGGTTTATGGTTCAGATGGGAAATCTGGCTTAAAGTATCTTGGATTTCAAAAAGGCTAAGAAAGGCGACAAAGGCACGGTTAATTTCCGCAGTATATTTAGAAAGAAATTCCATCGTCAATCCTTCGTAGCATCTGACCGAATTGGCAAATTTTTTGAGTTGTCTCTGCCAACTAGTAAACGTGTTTTGAACTTTTTTTAAATCCTGAGGCAAAATATCCAATTTACTGTTCATTTGATCGGTAATTTTAAACAAATACACAACTTTTCCGTTGATAACACGCATCGTACTTTGAGAAATAGACATAGCGCTGCTCAGAGTTCTTCAAGTGGCCTTAAGTTTCTTAACGTGATTCTCCTCACATTTATGGCCTGTTTCGGTCCAAATCGCGCGAAAAATACCTAGACCCCCTGCGTGGCACATCCGATTTGAACGTTGCGTGCAGCCTCTGCCTAGCAACCACTGCCTTTCGTCAACCAACCGACATGCCGCGCCAAGTTTTACACTCAGAAACGGAACTTTTTTAGGCTATTGGACACTACATTCTCAAAACTTTTCCTACCATAAACCGATAATACCTCGGTAAATAAGTGTCACACTCAACCAAAGTTGAAAAGCCTGGCAAAGAAAGAAGCCAACGAACAACTTTTTGAAAACCGCGAACTGTAAGAAATAACTGATCAAAGAACTTTTGCAGAGGTACAGAACAAGATTTGTTACTCATGGCGAAACTACCGCTAAGGTCAGTAAAATTAAAAACTGTGTGAACCTTCAAAAGCTTCTCTTCGGCATAAAAAGTAAGCAGCTTAGGAGAACGACTAATCATCAATGGAGCAGGATAAAATGCTACTCTTTGTGTAAGAGAATCAAAATTTTGAGCATGTATCACGCAAAACTGAACAAAAAAAACAAGTATAAGACAACGCAACGGTCGGGATCTGGGCATGGAATCCATTTACTGAAATCTCTCTACAAGAAAACTCTTTGAATACAATCTTGATCCCTAAAGAAAAACAAAATAAAAATGAATCGACTATGAGAGGACTCACTACTTCCTTGATTTATTGAAATTAACAATTAGGCGCTTATCCAAAATGTTTTGTTCCGGTTCCCAAGTTGACTGATTTCTTGGAAAATTATGCCACTAAACTAGGTACTCCATTTTGCCGTTTTTCCTACGAGACTTAAGAATCCGATCAGCTTGAAAAATACTTTCGTCATCTATCACAGAATGATCAGGATTTGATTGCGACTGCACCGGTCGGGTTCTCCTCCAAGTATGTTGAGGGCTTGCGAAGCTCGCTTGGCTTTTTAACAAAAGGACCAAGACTCTGTTCTTTCTCTTTAGACAGCAGTTTATTCTTCAACAGTTTCTGACAGCAGCTCTACTACTCAACTAATTCTACTAGCTAACACAGTGAATTAAATAACCAAATTGTGGACGTGTTTGGGTTAGCTGACCATGAGACCCTTCCATTGTATATCCTGTCGCTGAACTTGTGAACGATAGAATAGTCTACACTGTCGCAATTAACAAGTACTAAAGAGCCAATTGAATGCTAGCGATAAAACTGCTTCCTAGGACCAAGCAAACAAAACAGGAACTTCAGTGGACGCAAAACTCAAGGTGAGCTATAATCCCCGAACATGATTACTTCAAAGAACTACAATAAGTTTAACAAATCCTCTCGATAGAGGATACTTCTCAAAACTCAGGAACTAACCGTGTGGCCTATACATTGAATTTCCTTGGACTATGAACTGTTTATTAAGAAACTAGCACGTGCTACAAAATAATCATTCGGATAGAAAAACCTTGAAAATACCAAAACTCCAAAACAGAACTAACAGCTACTACTTCATAACACGTGATAAAGATGATGTAAGAAGGTCAAATAAAGAGTTGCGAGACATGTTCTTGGTATACGCACGTGTGTTCATTTGTTCCTCATTGTCCACCTCTGAAATTCTTCAGGATACAAAAGTGATGATGAGACCAAACAGAAAAGGTAACAAAAACGACATTCCAGTTAGTTATCAGAACTAAGTGAAGCTATTCCTATAGTGAAATGTATTTACATTCGGCGGAGCTAAACGTAGTGGCAGTGACAGAGAGTGTAAATACTTTCCTATTGGTATGAACGCACGTGAGCCGCTATGGCGCTAATTGACTCTATTGTTATTAGGTATATAAGGTTTTGTCAGTTGTAATGTATTCATCTCAGCTCTCGAACTATCAACTTTTATTTTTATATCTTACTTTATTCATCTATCGATTGATTTTTTACCTTTAACCCCCAGAGGTTGTGCGACCGCATCGGTTAGGGAATACGTTCCCAATTTTTTCCCATTGGGTTTTTTTGGGTTTTCGTATCAGGCGGCGCACGTGAATAGTTTAGCCTGAGTAACTTTATTTAGGAATATTTGTATACCATTCTTTAGTTATGATGTTGATGTTTGTATGTTATTTGGACGGCATTAAACACTCGGGCTCCATAGTTCGAGCTGCACACCCATTCCCGTCTCTTAGTCGTGAATATAAATAGGAAATTGATACTGCAAAGCTGTAAGAAAAGCAAAAATCATACTCATTTTGGTTTTTACGTGCACCTATCTTATCTTGACTGAATAGCCAACTGAGCTTGAAAGTGGATGAGCTCGAGTGTAGATTGAAATAAAGGCCCAGAGTCTATTCGTAGGTAACACCAAGAAATCTATACTACCACCTACCTATGTTGAAAGTGCTAGATATATAATAAACAAAACGTGATCGAAAACGATCTAGAATTCATTGTGTTCCATTCAGTCATTACAGGAAGAGGCTGGAAACGTAGTCGTGCCCTTATTGATAAAAATCTCTTTTATGCAGACGATAATCAATTTATAATAAATACCATTAGCACGTTGTTATAATAACAAGGAATAGTGGGTAAACAAATGAAGGACGGCTTTCAATATGTGCCAATTAGAACGTCAAAAATGAATGACCTTGTGGCAACCTTTCCAAGAAACCATCGAGTCATGGCACAAGGAACCGAAGCAATGATGTAAAAGGGACCTTAAAATGGAGGCTTTTTTGCCTTTCTTGCAAATGTCAGTAAGTCGCGCAACTTGGGCTTACCATCAGGTGTGTGGTTTGAGGTTCAAGTCTGTATTGTTAAAGGATGCCCTAGAGGTTAGTGATTTACTGTGATAATTGTTGCACCCTAAAACACAAGAATATCCACCTTTGAGAGGTTAACACTTTTTTTTTGGCTTACATTAATTAAAGAATTATTTTTCATATAAACGCCAGATTCACAGGAGAGACTTCTTTGAAAAAAAAAAAATAAAATAAAAGAAAAAATTCACTTCTGGATTAGGCAGGGTTTCCATGTTTCCTTCCAGTCCAGCCAGTGCTGGGGGTGAGTCATTTCCCTCCAGTCCAACCAGTGTTTGGGGTGTGTCATTTACATCAGTAGGTGTCACTGGATCCTGGTCATGTGCATGTTTTTCAGCCTAAGTCTTCTCTGGAGTGACTTCTGTGTAGTTCTGAGGCAGCTGCTCTGGCATACACCGAGGCTGGCGTCAGTTTCTTTGGAAGTGTCAGCCAAGGGAACGGGCCCTAAATCCCATTTCTGTTCACCTGGCAACCCCATGCACACTGCATCCCCAGCTTGCAGAGGAGGAAGATTCTTTGTCCCTTGGTTCTGTTGCCTACATTTCAATTTCATGCTCGGCGCTAGCTCCCTCGCTGTCGCCCCTGAATCACTCCATGACTGAAGGAGCTTTCCAGATATTGGCAGTAATGGCTGAAGGAGTTTTGCAGATATCGGCAGTAATGTGCGGGTGTGTCTACCCATTAAACTTTTGCAACTAAGTCAGCTGCAACTTTTTCCCAGGGGCAAGAGGGTATTTTTTTCGGATTTAGGATTTAGGATTCAGGATTCAGGGCCTGTGCTGGTCGGTAGGTCTGGCAGGTGCTGCATCGTGAGACAAAATCACAAATTTCAGTGCTTATTCCTGGCCAATACAGAATCTCCTGGGCACGCTGAAAACAGCCTCCAATGCCAATGTGGTAGGTACTACTAACTGTTCTCAAGGGAAAACCAAGCCCTCTGACTCAATAAGCTCACAGCGTTCGTCATAATAAGGGCGAACAAGTTGCAGGCAAGGCTTCTTTACAGGCCAACCCTGCTTGATGACACTAATCAGCCCCTGGATGTCTGAGTTAGCAGCTACTTGTTCCTTGAAAATATCCCATTTGGGATCTTCTACTCGTATATGCTGTTCATGATCCATATTTTCAAGAGCTTGGATTTCACAGAACTCATCTTGAGCTCCCTCCATCATCTGCAGGGAGGCTGTACTTAGTGTGTCAGCAATATGCATGAGAGGGCCTTTCTTATACTGTACATCGAGATTGTACTTCTGTAGGGCCAAGTGCATGCATTGTAGGCGCTTTAGTGACTTGTGGATCCCCTTCGTAAACATAGATCTTAGTGGCGTCTGGTCTGATTCAATAGTCTCTGTATCCCGCCCGTACAGTTATTGATCGAATTTGTTGCATGACCACACAATGGGCCATTGCATTTAATATCCACACCCCCACCCCCTTACGGACGAGGTGTCGCTCATTAACCCTTCAGAAAATAGTTTTTACCCTGTACGCCTAGGAAGTATCTTATTTTCCTGTAGTACCTCTCTGAAAATTAGTGATTTCCCGTAACATCCCTCGGAAATACTATGGACGAGTTTATTTTCCCTAGAAACTCCTCACAAATACCCATGGACAAGTAACCGTTTTCCCAGATACCCCTCAGAAATTGAATTCAATACTGGTTTTGGCAAAAAGTAATGGATTCATTTTTCAGATAATCGCGTTTCCTAATCTATGGGTGCACGCTTGACCTGGTGCCTGATTGTAAAGTATTAATGTTGTCAATTAGAAAAGGCTTTGTTTCAGTCGAAGAGTCCCCGATACAATGCTGGAAAGGACAGGCATCCTGTAGATAAATGCATAAACTATGGCTATTTTGTCATCGTTGCTGTCAGATGACTATACTTCTGCTTCATACCAACCTATAAAGAGAACATTTAATATAATCAACAGAGATGCAGGCCTTATAAATAAAATTAGCGGAAATAAGTAATGGTTTCTTCTTAGATTTATTGTAATTACTTGTGTTACTTTTCTAGATGTCCTTCTTTTTAAAGAACAACAACAATAATAATAATAATAAAAATAACAATAATAATGGTAATATTTATATTTAATATTTAAACAGAGAAAACATCCCTCCAGTCACAAGGCACTGGTAATATCTGGGACTTGTAGCTTTGCTTTTAACATATTCTGGAGGATGTTCTTCATTCAGTTTGCGGAAAAATTCTATTTCCTTTGGGAACAATCGCGAAGAAGTACTGTTACTGAGTTTTGCTCTGTGTCCCTCTTATATTCGTCTTTCGTTTCATCGAAAAGTAGTGAATATTCAAACAGTTAATTAACTTTTTTCAGTAGGAATAGTTAACTGATTATCTAATCAGAGCAATGTATACATTTCCCTTTGGCTTGGGATCGGATCCACAGCGTTCAGGAGATTCACTGCATTAGTGTTGATTTGGATAGTCAGTTCTATACCTAACTTTAAGCGCACTTTTAATAAAAAATATCTGTTGATGTAAAATACATGAATTAAATAAGGTAAGGTTCATTCCAGAAGAAATAAACGCATATCTATGGTAGTGTTCATTTGTGACCTATGCAAAGGTTGCAAAGGGAGAAGCTTCTCGAGGGGGGTGAATAGGGGTAGGCAAATCCGTCGATCCGTGGTATTTTTAGGCCCGATCCGTCGATTCGACTTAATTTTTGTTCAAATCCGAATCCGTGTTACTTAAAAAATTTTTCGTGGTATATAGAAAGTAGCGTTGTAGCATGAAAAAATGAATTACTTAATATAGTTGTTCTGTAATCGCAACAGATGCGGGACTTCATGTTTAAGAAGTTTTCGTTACAGCTTCAAAACAATAATCATTAAGGACAGAGCTTATAATGTTTCTTCCAACAATACAGATTTGACTAATCAAATAGTCTGTAAGCTTACAAAATGAAAGTTTCTGGTATTGCGTAAAACATTTTTCAATAAATTTACATACTGACATCACTTTGGACATGCTTGTAGTCGAGCCGCAAAATTCGGAAGAGGCAGAACTCAACGTCATGGTAATTTGCTTACCAGTAAGTATTTTCCATGGTTCATCTTGGAATTCTTGAGACCATAATCTTTTTCACATAAACATGTTCCCACTTGGCAACAGACAGGTAAAAGGGTTGGCCACGGCAAACTGTATTTGTTTTCCGGTGCAGATGTAGAGTTTCATTTACTCGTAGTTTGTTTTGTACTCAATGATCGTCAATGATACTCGGGAGCCTCTGTTCAACTTTAAAGCGATGCCTTCTCCTAGCCACAGCTCTTTTGCAGTTACGTGCAGCCCAGCAAAAGTACTGCAACATTATATCGGTAAAACAACTAATTTGACGATTTTCAAGAAGATATTTGTCTGTAAAATGGAGCTGCCGTTAGCGGGAAAACGTAGAAGCATTTGTATGAAAACTAAAAATAGACTTCTCGCCTCTCAGCGAACCGATGCCCTTCAAACTTAATTGGTTAACTGTTTTACTACTATCTTTACTTTGTAAATCATAGAAATTTCACAATGTCAACTTTCCTCAAATTATAGAGCATCAAAATCCCGACTTTTACCATACATTTATTGTAAATTTTGCCGTGTTTGCCCTCAAAGATGGCGACAAAAACCGTGAAAAGGTCTATTAAGTTAACGATCAAGACAAGCAAACTAGCTGAAATAGCTTCGAAGAACATAATTTAGATCAGCTCATGTATAAACCTACCGAACGTGCTCGCATAGCTTCAGCACACTTCCCCACTGACTGAAATCGACGCAGCATCGAAACTTATTTTTTTGAATGAAGTCATCGCCTTGGGCACCTTCGTGGTAGAAAAAGGCTACACACTCGATAGTTATAGTTTCCATTTTGCAATTCAGACAATTTACACGAACGCATTCACAGATCTTGTCAGGTCACTTTGCAAGTACCGCCATTACCTGAACCATGTGTTACCATGCAGGAACTATGCTCAAGGTTGCCTGACGTCATTTATAATTTATACGTCACGCTGTCTATACTAGAATACATGTATATGCGTCGGGTCACGAGAAAGTCTCGGAAACCTCGGAAGTGGAACGTTGGCCGACAAAACACCAGCACATTGACCAAGGCCGACCGAAAATTGATGATCCGATCCACAATCCGAACTTCTAGACTGACAGAATCCGGAAACCGGGCCAAAACTTTCAGCTGACCCGCGATCCACGGTATTTTTCAAATCCGCGAATCCGCTCGATTTATCGCCGAAATCCACAATCCGTGAGCTTTTTAAGGCCAAATCCGCCGATCCGCGGACCTATTCACCCCCCTCCTTCTCCATTCTACTAATAAAGGCATCCTTTCAGTGGAGCTGTCGGATAAAAATGAATCGTTAGGGACAGAGTATGGATGTTATTAGGAAAGTGCAGTACTAGAAAAGATACAAACCTTCTTTCTATTGCCAGAATTCATTAAACAAGCAGCGACCTATTGTTTCCCAACCTGAAAGGAATAGTCACCAAACATATTACAACAAACACATCTTCAGGCAAGCAGCAAGAAACGCCACAAAATCACAAAAGGCCACACTAAGAGCATTAGTTAAGCTCACTTTTTAATCTGGCTTAAGCGCCTCTCTAGCCCAAAGCAGACGGTTACAAAATACAATTAATTTACGGGACAACAATCCAAATGATGCAATAAGACAAGAAGGGTTCTAATTATAACTGCGTTCGAAGTACAAGAACGAAACCACTAATTTCTGTTGAGTGTCCTTTGCAATTAATAAGAGAGATTTTTTGGGATTGCATTTGTGTCAACAACAACAACAACAACAAATTTTATTGAAAATTGGAAAATAACTAATTACATTACTTTCCCACCCGCAAATAGCTTATAAACTAATCGAGGCAGGGGGAGCTGAAGACATATTATAAAACAAGATTTATATATAGATGGACTAAATAACAGTGAAGACACTACTATACAGTAAATAGAATTTAAACTAACATAAAACAAGGCAAGTACATAACGATTGCGAAGAGAGGCTAACCTAAAGTATTAAATAACTTAATAAGACGGGAGACTTCAACATAATCATCTTCTGACCGCAAGAAATTTAGTAATAATTCCTTTATTTTTTTACGAAAGGACAAATGTTTAAGTATTTTAATCGAGTAAGGAATAGAGTTCCAAATTTGGGCACCGATTCTCGTGAAAAAGGCATACATTTTATTGGTTCTAGGGAACTTAACATAAAATGAGTCACTAGAGACAGATCTTGTTCTGTAGTTATGAATCTGACTTGTTTTAACGAACTGATTGAGTATACTGACTGGTGCTGTCTGTCTGTTGATATCATACAATAAATAGCTACAATCTCTAAAAAATAGGCTAGGCAGGAAAAGGCAATTTGATTTGAGAAAGAACGGTATGGCGTGTTCCTTAGACTTACTGAAGTAAATGAGACGTAAGGGCCATTTTTGTAGAGTTACGATCTTTCTTTGAAATGTCAAGGCACAATTTCCCCAACCACAAATACCATAAGTCAAGTAAGGGACAATTAATGAGTTGTAAACTGAAAGTAAAACACAGCACGGTACATAATGTCGAATCTTAGCCATAATTCCTATCGACTTGCTGATTTTGTGACAGATAGATTTGATGTGGTATTTCCGTGAAAGATTTAAATCAATCATTAAGCCAAGATATTTTACATAATCTTTCATTTCAAGGTTTGCGTAGGTGTTAGTCATGGAGTCAAGAATTCTAATCCTAGGTATGAAGGGCATATTCTTTTGCCGGGGATGAAAGATTACAAAATTTGATTTTTTTATGTTCAAAGACAGTTTGTTGGCCTTTAGCCATTCGTTGACATTGCCAAGCTCACGATTAACAAGTGTTTCAAGTTCCTTTAGGTTGTTATTTGCAAGTATTATACTTGTATAATCAGCAAATAGATAAAAGGCAAATAACGAAGAGGACTTGTAAATATCATTGACGTACAGTAGGAATAAGAGTGGTCGGAGGACTGAGCCTTGTGGCACGCCGCACAAGGTCGTCTCAGCCTCAGACACAACATTATTTACTTCCGTAGTTTACTTTCGATCAGTCAGGTATGATCTGAACCAGGAGTTGATTACACCTCTAATACCATAATTTTCAAGTTTCGCTAACAAAATCTCATGGTTAACGGTATCAAAAGCCTTCTTGAAATCGATGAAAACACCGCACGAAAATTTACCGGTGTCCATATTTTGGACACTTGTGTTAACAGTATCAAGTATAGCATGCTGAGTACTGTGCTTACTGCGAAAACCGTATTGCTGATCATAGAGAATGTTGGAATCTTTGACAAACTTGGTAACTCTGGAGTACATAAGTTTTTTAAAAATCCTGTTATAAATCGAGAGCAGAGAAATAGGTCGGTAGTTTTCGGGCAGAGTGTCATCTTCGTCCTTACATATCGGGATAATCTTAGCACACTTTAGTTTAGATGGAAAAATCCCCGAGCAAATAGACTGATTAAAGATCGTGGCTAGAGGTACGGATATGACCCTTTTTGCCAATTTCAGCAGCCTAACTGGAGATGAGTGGAGACCATGGGCCTTGTTGTCTTGCAAAATTGAAATTTCGAAATTGATATCTTCCGGAATAACAGGATCAAAGAAGAAAGTGCGATTAAGTGGTGGATCTAAATAAGCAAAGAATGTATTTATGGTCTGAGGAATTGTAGAAGCCAGTTTGCTCCCAACAATGGCGAAATATTTGTTAAGAATGTTGCTTATTTCCTTCGGGTCACTAGTTGGAACCTCATTCGGGTTTGAGCGAATAGAGTTAGTTGAGTTGCGCTTGTTTTCTTTTTACAGTTTCCAATTAGCTCATTAATTCCTTTCTCAAGTTTGACGCATATTACATATGTTGAGATCAAAAAAACTTTGGTAGTAGTTCGCTTTACTTAATCTCGTAAGATAGATGATTTTATTTCTGTAAAATTTGTATTTGTCCCGGTCTGAGGTATAGAAGAGGTTATTCTTTACCCTGATTGATTTTCTTAAACCCGCAGTCAGCCATGGTTTAGCAAGGAATTTTTGTTTAGGATTGGATATACTTCTTAAAGGGGCATGTTTGTTAATTGTCTTGTTGACGCATTTGTAAAACCTGGAGAACGATTGATTGGCATCGGTATGTTTGCAAATATTATTCCAATTAATATTCTGCAAGTCGTCAATGACAGATTTTGCATTGAAAGTAGAATAGTCACGCACCTTAGTTTTGTTGTTTGGAAAGATTGGTTTACAGTGCGACGTTAATATGCACATCTGAGAGAAGTGATCTGTTGTATTGGGCACGATATTGCCGCTGACTATATTATTCTCAGCATTATTTATGAAAATATTGTCAATTAAAGTTGCTGAATTACCATAGACTCTAGGCGGCTTATCAACCACTGGGAACATTGAAAAACTTTGCATTGTTTGCAGCAAGGTTTGTGTGTAACTACAAGTTTCATATTTTAACAGATCTATGTTGAAGTCTCTTATAAGATAAATATTTTGATTTTGACGGCATTGGCATTCAAGAAAATCTGTCAAGTATTCTAGAAACTCATTACGTACAGATTTCTTATTATTAGACAGATGAAGTTCAAGCCATAGGGCTTGACTTGGAGACTATATTCGCTATATTCTTGGAATTCATCGATGGCGATGGCAATGGCGTCCACCCTGGCCTTGACCTCTGAGAGTTGTGAACTTAGTCGTTGCAGCTCTTTGTTGGCAGCACACATTTGCCTCGCTTTGACGTGCTAGCATACATTGTGCCTCATTTTAATGCTCTAACTCACTTGGTGGTTGCTGTCTTCTTAAGCTTTTTTCATCTTTTTCTTGATTGTCTGCGTAAAGTGCTGTTCATGTGTTGTTTGATCATCTTCATATTAAAAGCGTTGTTCAACTTTTTCCTGATCGTTGATGCTGCGTTGGCAACAGGTTTTCTCACTCGGGAACTGGCATCTCTTTTGTGACACCCGTTCACAGATGAAATATTGGCGTTAATGAAATTTCTGTTTATTTCAGGTTTGTTTATTGTTTTTCACGCATTTATCGCAGTGTTCAATAAAGCTTTTTTTATAGGAAAAACTTCATTCTAAGATAATCTGTATACTGTATTTGTTTTTATGAGCTCAGATCGACTGGTAAGTTGTATTTAACTTAATTTTATTACATATTACACCTGGTTGCTTTTTTCACTGTTTACAGCGTTGTCTTCGGTTTTGCTTGTCACCATTTTTGAAAACTATACCAGAAGTTTAATTTTGAAACGTTGACCTTTTCATCTCACTAATCTGTCCGGGTGCATTGTATTTGGAAGACAGTGCTAAGTAAGTGATGAGTGAGTCATGTTAACCAGTAGAGTCAAACAACTAGGGTTTAAAGTGATACGTGACGCTTTCACATCTAGACTGTGACAGCAAGCTTCCATTTGAGGGATATCGTAAAAAGTACAAGCGTGAGGGGAGACGCGACAGTGTGCACAGCTCACTTGGGAAAGCTTGCTTGCAGGCTATTTGACATCTCAACCAATAAACTTTTCAGATGACTTTAAATTCTGTATCCCAATTCTGTAGCCAATTTTAGAGCATCCTACAGTGCAAAAGGATCATAGTCTGTGCTTGACCCATTGTTACTTACATGTATTTTACTTAGAGGTTTAGCCCACTGCTAAATAGCTAACAAACATATCGAACGTATTTTCCTAAGCTCCGATTACTCTCAGTATTTAGTATCACTTGGTAGTGTAATGATTTCATCAGTACTCCCCTATCAAATCGTCAAAATGGCAGCCTTTTATTACAAACCTCTTTGTACGGAAACTTTCCCACAGGTAAGCAGGGTAATCCTGGATTGTATTGCTCTTCCTCTAGACACGATTCAAAAGAGCAACATCTCTTACTTTTGACCTAGATGCTACAAATTAAAAGCAAGTGTACATTAAATTTGCCTGCAATGCAATGTTACCACAGTTCTCCTGTTGTTTCAGGGGAGCTTAAGCATAGGCGTTTTTTGTGCAACAGTGGGCCTTTTCACTTACCTATATGAGGATGCCTCGTCTTGCTTAATGGTAGAAATTACGGATTATATGTGGTCTCATGTAGGGCAGCTAGTATGGAAAGCAGATATTTATACCCAATAAGATATCGCTTCAGTTTGCGCGTCAGCCCCCCTTCCTGGGTTTCTGAATCATTCAGACCGGCTATTGGCCAGATTTTAATTTGGAAAGTTCTTTTTGTTATCAAAAATATATTCATTATGAAAAATCTGACCGATTTTGTAAAACTATTTCAGACATAAAATATACAACATGAAATAACATCCCCTTAGATCATTTCTTCCTCGATTGCAAGTTTCCAATTGTTTCCCTAATGATAATGACGTTTTGTCACCTTAGACTATGAAATGCCGATGCTTATCAGTAGCTCTGCCATCAAATGTTTCATTGCTATAGCCAATGCTTCTTTCTCGTCTTCCTCTTGGAAACATTTACAGCAAGTGTTCGACGTGTTCCACAATGCATGCAGTGATGGAACACCAGCTCCGACAACAATGCTCGTATACATTTTCTGGAGGGCAAATTTAACTTTTAGTGAGTTTTCTTTTTCGTCTTGTTTTTCCTGCCAGTCCTGGTAAATTCCATTACGTGATATATAATCCAGGGTGCAATGTGCTTTGCCCAAACCATCCCTCTGAAATTAAAATGATGCAAGCTATATCAAAAGACAACTCTGTTATTAAACAGCCACCTTGTGAAAAATCGATGAATCACCTGTTGATCGTCTATTGATCATTTAATTGCTATAACGATTGCTTCTTTCTCCTCTTCTTCCTGAAAACATTTCAACAAATGTAGTGGCATTTTACCCTCTTCTTTAACAACGCTTGCGTAGGTTTGCTTGACAGCTATTTCAACTATAGCCAAACTTCTTTTCTTATTCAGTCATTCCCAGACAATTTAAAAAGTGAGCTAATGTTGTTTGACATGATTCGCCCATATTCTATTTTGAGAAGCGTTTCACGGGAACAGACTGTCGAACTTAGGTTCCAGTTTGGACTAGGGGTCGAAAAGGACCAAGACTCAGAGGATAATAGAACAGAGAGAGAGTTGACTGGGATTTCTGAATATGTAATCACAGATAACACACCTTTTGCGATGGGTTCTTGGAGGGAAATATTGATGGCAGTTGGATTTGTTGAGGATTAAATAAGAAAGTTTATCTGGAGCCTAGATGGTGAAGTTTCTTAAAGGCTCTCCATACTGCAACAATAAATGTAAAAAGTGTCCTTAAAATTTGGAAAAATAATCTTTACACGATCATTTTTTTTTCTGCAAATAGGAAAATAAAGAGGTAAAATTTTTTGTAAAATGATAGTAGAGCTGTCTGTGGATGCCAATTAAGGAAAACTCGGGTCACTTTCCCTGTGAGCTCTGGGCCAATCAAAATTGCGTTGCTGGGCAAACCCAAGTTTTCACTGTCCACTCCTTGTCAATCAAAACCTGACACTGCCCAGGGCTGAAAATAACGGACAGCACGTCGCCAGTCATGATGACTGGCCAAATATTTTTTTAAGCTGGACAAACCCCGATTCTGGCCGGTCAAATAATGAATACTATACTTTTTTTTTGCCTAAGGAATATCGAATTACGCTGGCAATAGATCGTTTTTACTACATTGACATTCACATTTTTGACAGCAAGTTGGTGAAAAATGCATTCACACGTAGAGTTCTTTTCCATGGTTTTTGCATGTTTTAATGTCTGTTCTAGCGTGAGTATCATCGTACAGCGGTGTCGAAGTCTCTAAAGGTAAAGTGAAGCGCAAATCCTTTTCAAACTCTCAAGGTTCAGGAAATAGAATACAAATACAGTTCAACAAACTTAAGGAATTACGAAAAAATAATTTGGGTCATTAAAGAACAAAATCTGCACCAATCTGGCAAATTGGTTTTACGTCGATGTTCTGAAATGAACATCGGTGAAACTTGATCTTTTTCCTTGCCTGGCACGTGATCGAAAATCTCCTCCACAAAGAAGAATCATCGCTAATATTTTCGGCAAAGAAGTTGATTTGCATTTGTCTGTTCCAGAAACAGCGTGTATAATATCAAAAGTTAATAAATATATAGCTGAGCTTTCATTTGGGTCATCGTGCAACACTTTTAATATCGCGAAAGGGCTCAAATGTCAACAGAAATTTGCATAAAGTTGTTTAAAAGAAGGAGAATTAATAGACAATGAGCAGTCTCTCTTTTTTCTGGTCCGTCGAGCAAAACGCCCGAGACAAGCAAATGACCACGTGCATGACTGAAGGCGCGAGACAGGAGAGGCACGAAAAAAGAGAGACTAACCGCAAAGCCAGAGAGATGGTCTTTCACGGTCTCGTGATTTTTTGGCATGAAAACTGAAGGGTTGACGGGCCAGGCACGTGAAACGTGACCTTAGAGGTTGCTTGAACAACAGAGGTTTTCCTACATTTCTCTTTGTTAAAGCACAGCTTATGCAGTGCATAGAGTTAGAGTCAATTTTAAACAAATTGACCGAGCAAATCTTAATTTTGGCCGCTGGTGTCACATTTAGAGGTCATATATTAATAATTCATTTCTTGTGCTTTATGTTTTGAATGAGGTCACCCGAGGCCTAGTTCTTGTTTGCAGGATGTTGAATTTTCACAGGATAGTGTTCAACATATCTTAATTGTAGCTTAACTAAAGCTAAGCCAACGCTGCAAGTCACTCAAGATCATTCTTTGGGCACCGATTTTTTTTTGTTTTTCCTTTCTTTCTTGAGATTCAATGTAACGAATCTTTTTTCTGTAGCGCGACGTGTGAGCATGATAGGCGCAAAAAAAGTGCCAGAAGGGGTTGGGAAGGGAAATATCTCCTTCCTCTGTTCTTGCTTGTAAAGTTCTTTGCGTACTGTGATTATTCGAAAGGCCTGTTAGTATTTATTAAACACCCCTCAGAGAATCTAAATATCACTAACCCCTCAGAAAATCGCTCATATAAAAAGTACCCCTCAGAAACTACATCAAAAGAGGGGGACCCCTCTGAAAAACTCGTCCATGGGGGGGGGGGGGGTTGGATATTTAATGGAATGGCCCAATGGCTAGCATCTCTCTCAATTTGTAACACATTTCAGTGGCTCTGAGGGAACAGAAAGCATAACGGGCTGGCTGTGTTGTATAAGGGCTGCCCCTAACCCAGACTAGCTTGCATCACACTGTACTGTGACCTGTTTGCTAACATCATAATAGAGCAGCACGGGTGCTTCATTAAGAAACTTCTTTATCATTGACACCGCTTTGGAGTGCTGTCCCAGCCACTGGAACTCTACATCCTTGTCCTCCAATCGCCTCAGAGGTTGTCATCTCGGACAGGTGGGGCATTAATTTTCCAAGGTAGGTCACTATCCCCAGAAATTGCCTCAGTGCTGGAATGTCTTCCCGTTTGGGCATCTGCAATATGGCTTGAGTCTTCTCTGGATCCAATTTCAGGCTTTCTGATGTCAGTAGATGCCCCATGAACTTTAAACTCGACTGGCCTTGTCGTACTATTGCTCGATTCAACTTCAAATTCCAAAAGCCACACTTTTCAAGGAAGACACGTTCATTTTTTTCCAAGCTCGGTACGCCCAGAAGATTCGTCCTTGCCATTTGGTTCACGTAAATTTTGTTTGCTTTAGATCGCTTCTTACCTAAATATTTGGAGGGTCAAGAGAAAGAAAATTGGATGTGGTGTTTTTATACAAGCATGTCATGGCATTTCTGAGCAAAGCAGAAATTACATACATATTTCCCATTGAGCTCAAACCTACTTTTAAGTTTTCCTTAAAATCAAGAAACTTAAAATGGTTGATAACATCGCTGAAAAGCCACTCTACTGAAGAACAAACTCATTGAGTAATTAACATCTTCCATCTGCTGGGTAAGAACCGCATTTCTGAAGGGAGCTTGGAGATGGACTCTCAGTGGGTATGCTAGGTCTCCATATAGGCAGAGTGTCCAGTCGGGTACACTCCGGAATCGGCAAGCATCCTCCTGTCATGCTTCCTGCCCTCTTGAAAGACAAAAATGAAGAATGTAATTATCTAACAATAATAGCACAATTATGCTAAGCTCCTCCCTTTTTCTTTCAAGACCCTCTTTTCTCCTCTCAAACATTTCCACTGTATAAAAATAACCCTCTCCAATATCACCGTTTTTGCTGTACTATCATCTGTAATTTTAGCATTGCAATTATCGTTTCACAAATAACAGGATCACATGATTTGCGTAAAAATACAGCGAATGTTGGAAAAAAATGATAGAGTGGTTCCTTAAGGTTAAACCGGGAAATAATACTACCTGAAGTTATTGCTATTTAAATATAATTATACCCTACTCACCTACTGGGCCATACAAGTTGGCAATAAGACCATTAGGAGTTACAACAGATTAGAACTTCAAGGCATGTACCCTTTTGTGGCTATTGTAGATGGTTCACTGATTTTTGAGTGGGTGGCAAATAGGGCAGACAGTGCCATCAACAAAACCCCAGCAGTTATTCAACACCGCACCCTTTTGATGGATTGCATCTGCATATGTTTGCAGAAAGGCACGGAAGAGGAGGAGCTAGTTAAAATGAGTAAGCTGGTGGCCATGTTCATTGTAAATCCAGTCTAGAACAACATTGGTCATCATGCTAATTTCTGGGACAGGTCTGCCAAATCGGGATATAATGTCACTGTAACAACAAGGATATGCAAGTCGTTCCAACAGAGTACACAAGCCTTCCTTCAAACACAGACCTCTGCGAGCAATGGAAAAGAGGGCATCTGCCAAAACAAGCAAATCATTTTTCTCAACACGAAATTCTGCTATGCATTTTCCTTTGCTGAAATTGTCCAGTGAGAATTCCTCATAGTTGTCGTACGGAAATAGTGGACTTTTTGACATATTTATGTTGTAAAGAATGGTAAATTCATTTGCATTTATGATTCCTGTGACACGGGAAACTAAAAGTAAATCTCGTGTTTCCTTTACGCTGGACATAACCTTGGCAAAATGCAAAGTAATCAAAAGCTTTGTCATGGATTATGAATTTGCCGCCAAATCTGTGAAAGTTTGCCGGGCGCGGCGTCTTGTTTTCGCACAGGATCACGTTTCTGTGCACTTTGCTTGAGGATGATAACTTGTTGTCATGACTGCAACCTGAAGCTGTTCTAGCCCCAGTTTGTCATAGGTTGTCATGTTGCCATCGTCAACAAAAACGTCTGTTCCTTAAGGTACCTAATGATATTATACCCTTCTTTCTTGTTGTTAAAACTAAAACATAAAAGATCTACGTCTGAACATAGTCTCTTAAGTAGCTAGTGGGCGAAAATAGAGTGTCTGCTGCATGTGACAGCATTGCTCTTTTTGCGCTCAGCTAATGGGGCTGGACGGGTAGCTTGTGGTCCTGGCTCTGTTTGTTTTCTGGAGAGTGCTGTTGGCTTTCCGGTGCTGTTCTCTCCTGATACTGTTTCTGTGCCAGCTTTGGTTGGTGGACTGTTCAGAATTAGTCTTGGAATTTCAACATTTGCATCTTTGGGCATGAACGGTTCTTTTGACTGTCAAATGTGTCTCCAGTCTCTTCTTTTTTTCTTAGGAACAGCTTGCCATCTTCTGTTCTAACAGCATGGGATCTACTTGTTTTTCAACTTGTGCCTTGGTCAATTTCTGCTCTCCATCAGAGACTTGCGGTTTCATGCTTTTTGACGTTTTGATTGTTACGTGTCTGAACTTGTTTTACCTTATTTCTTGGTGACAAGGCAGTCATGATTATTTTTACGAACCTTATCAGACGAATCCATCGTTTGTACTCGTTTTGCCTTTTCAGGGCTTGGAAATGCGATTAATTGGCAAGTGTGGCTCTCCGATGCATGGTTACACATCGGATCAAAGCAGTAGACCATTTATGGCGTCAATAATGAAAACATAATTCACTTTTCCAACCACAGATCTTCTTGAGTGATTTTGAACAATAACACAGGACTTTTAAGGTAACTCGACCCAGTATTTTTATAGGCACACCCTACTTTGAATCTCTTATACTTAATCAAATCGATCTGTCTTGTAAAACGATTACAACATATGGATTACTCTTAAACTAAACTTTATTATGGTATTATTTTTTGGGCGATCGGAATAAATGTCACCTGGCAATGACGTCACAATGCTTTTAGCTCTAAATCGGATTTTAGCTCTTATTGGCATTTTCTTTTGAAATACTTTACATTACTTATTCATTGGATAAATGTCTTTTGTTGTGCGAAGTTTCACAAAAATCTATTCATGTCTTTCTCTCTCCACCCAAAACAAAACCCATAAATGCTGCTCTTGCGTGAGCTGTTTACTGGAGAATAAAAATAAACACACTTAAACCGGAGCAATATGGCTATGAAAAATAGGTCCATAGCCGCATTTTTTAAACAAACAAAACAAGAATGAATTCTGTTATAATAAGTTCGCCGAGAAAAGGTGTGGGCCAAGAAAAACGTGCCAACGCTAAATGTACTACAAGAAAAGGGGGCGGATCAGGGGAAGGAGGTGGGAGTCAAAGCAGCTTGTCACTCCGAGTAATAGAGACGACTGGCAAGCAGCTTGCTAGATCATGTGACTTGTCAAAAACCCAGGAGGGGTTGAATATAATGGCTACTGACACCTGACCCAAACCCAGTCCCCCTTATCAAATAAACCCTGGTCAAAGAGAGAAGACATTAAAATTCTATTTGCAAGCAAATATTTTGTGTTTCTCTCTTCGCCCCAAACAAAACCCATAAACGGTGCTCTTGCCTGAGCTCTGTTTACTGGGCAATAAACACACTTTTAAGTGTGTTTATTTTTAGCTTAGAAGCTGGAGAAATATGGCTTTGGACAGTAGGTCCATAGCTGCTTTGATTGAAACAAACAAAACAAGAATGAATTCTGTTATGATTATGGTCCCCAGTAAGCTGCAGGCCAAGAAAAACGTCAAAAGCAATGACACCAAAGGTTCATTGCTGCCCCATCCCAGGTAAGAGCAGAAGCAAGAAAGAAATGCAACCTAAGCTATACAAGCTATTAATGCTAATCAGCTCCAGAAAAAGAAATCCTCTATTATTTAGATGGTATACCAGCCGCCCTTGCAAGCATGGCACAACAAAATTAACTAATCAAACCCAAATCATTCAACCATTAACACAAAATTGAAAGCTAATCCTGAAAAATGCAAACTGAATCGAATGAAAACCAACTCCTGACAAAGCCGCCCATGCAAGCTGAGTCAGTAATCAGAAAACTAGGTATGAGAAATAAACGATTGTAAAAATTGTTTTTGGCTTAATTAATCTGTGATAAGAAAAGAAAATAAGATTATTAGAGCGTGACGCAACTAGGTGGGACAGCAGTCCATGGAAACGGACCCACGTTGCTGTAAATATAATGAACCCAATGAATTAAAAATAAATAAATAAATGATGGTAAAAATTGCTGTTTCCTAGATGAATCCTTGGAAGACAAATGAGATTAACAACAAAGTGGGCAGCCACCCATGCAAACTGACCCACCTTGCCAGTAATTACTTAAAATCCCCAAAGGTGATCTTAAAAGCCTTCAATTCCGCAGATGGTGAAATTAATTATGTGATCTGATATAACTAAAGGGGAGGGTTAGCATTATTATTAAACTTGGTGGTCTTTTCTGACTAATTTGGTAGGTTGACCCCTGTAAAAATGAAGATACTAAGTGGTTCGAAATAGGAAGTGTAATAGGGAGGCGGCTATCCAAATGGAAACTCACCTTTTTTATAGCCTTGTTGATTTGGTAAACATAAAAAACTTTGAATGGATCAGGGAAACCTAAGAGCTTATGAAAATATCCCAAGTCAGAAATGTATGTTCTCACAGTAGATGGGGCATAGTGAAAATTAAACTTATATGCCATAAACAGAGCCATTAGTGACGGCGAAATGGGAAGAAAAGCAGAAGGTAAGTGAAACACTGAATTGTCTGAATTGTGAAGTCAGCCTCAACAAGATGAACTTCTGATGTATGTTTTTGGAAAGATTTAGATACATAAAACGTGCGTGCTTGCCTGCAAGTGGGAGGTGAGTTCTTAAATGGCTGAACTGACTCATCCGAAACTACCAAGTCATTTTCTTTATGTTTTGGTATTGCTTTACAAAGGCTAATATACAGGGACGTAGCCAGGATTTTTCAAAGGGGGGGTCACAGAGGCTACTCAGCAGATTGTCATATCGACCTCCACGCCGTGCATGTTTTACTTAATGTTACAGTTTTGGGATGAGCAGTGAGAGTATAGGGCAGGACAAGCCTACAAAATAGCTTCTAGCCAGCAGTTAAGTTCCACGAAAAAACTCTATTCTATTCTGACTGCTTATCTGTCAAAATATCTTTTAGTACAAGGTGGCATGGATGACGAGTGGCAAAAATGTTGATGATCTCATCAATGTCAATTGCTCTGCCATAGTTGATGTTCATCATCGCCAGACCTGACTTTCTCCCTGTAGTCATTGTACTTCATAAGTACGTCTTCAGGCGTTTTAAAGTGCTAAATGGCCTTTCACACTCCGCAAAAGTAACGGGTAATGTGCAAAGAATGCAAAGTAGGATATTATGTTGGGAAAGAAAATAGGGTCGCATTCTCTAAGTGTGTCTGAGTCACTATTTGGAAGACTCGATTCTTTAGCCACTTTTGACCATTTGTGACACCAACGGACAAGCTCAACGTCAATGACATATGGTGATACCAAATCATCTCAATAAAACTGAATTGCTGCATCACTTCAACTGACCAATACTTCAGGTACCAAACACATCAGTTTGGAGACATTCATCTGAATTTCACCAAAGTATGTGTCCATTTGGGCTATAAGGTGGTCCATCAGTGGAATACACAGTGAACATCGAAAACTAGGGTGGTCCGGCGTGTGTTAGGGCATATGTTGTTAATAACTGCCGCTAACAGCTTGTGCCTTTTTGGTGAGAAGTTGAAAAAAGAACATATTTCATTAAGTGTTCCTATCATTCTTATCATTGGAATATCAGAGGAATGTACAATAGCAAGATTCAGGCAGTGTGCATTACAGTGCGTATAGACTGCTTTGGGGCTCCTTTGTCTGATAAATGCTTGTGTACCTCTTGCAGCCGAGGACATACTAGATTCTCCATCATATCCTTGTCCTCTGCAATTTTTCACATCTACTGACCAGGTTTGGAGCGCCTCGAGGATCGATGTGGCCACAGCTTCACATGTCGTCCTTGCCAAACTTACAAATCCAAGAAATTCTTCATGTATACTACAAGTTTCATCGACAAATCGAATTGATATGCAAAGCTGTCCAGTATTCGAAACGTCAGTTGTTTCATCGGCGAGAATCGTGAAGAAAGGTGCATGCTGTCTTCGCTGGAGTCCAGCAAAGTCATCTATAGCTTCAACTACAAAAGAAAGTACAACAATTTTGAAGTTGATAGTCAAGGAAATTTTTGTTATATATCTCATGACTCCTAAATGTCAAACAGTTACAGCTTGACGCCACTGTAACTATTTCTTTATCTAACAACAATTTTGTATACAAAGGATTAGATAATCAACAATACAGAAATAGCAAGTGAACGTTACGGTTCCTGTGTGTTTTGTAATGCCTCGCATTTGTTAGTTCTGTTGGCAACGAGAGTGACAATCAGTTCGTTCAGCACAGTCTTAGTTCACCAAACATGTTTTCTAAGTAATTCCATTCTTCTATGGTATGACAGTCTAAATCTGGTGTCATGACAAACTCTGACAATGACAACCGTGGGAAGTTTAAAATTCTAACACATGAAAGGACATCGAGATTACAACAACCATCTATCTTGTATATTCGAGGACTAGGATGGCTGAGTGTAATAGCAATCAACTCCGCAGAGTCTAACTGTTCGCACATTCTTAAACTAAGAGCTTCCAGAGCTTGTAAATGAGCATCACAACTCAGAACACTTGTGGTTACCACATCATCAATATTTATACAATGTTCTAAGTACAACTCTTTCTAATGTAACAGATTGACTACAAAAGAAATGCTTTTTAAGTGAAAATTTATTGGCCAATCTAAAATAACAAGATTTGATCAATTTCTTAAAGTTCGTGTAACATTACAATTAGTAAACGACAGGAAAAGATCTTTTTTGAACTCGCCATTGAAATATAAATGCTGGAAATGTTTACACTGCCTCTCAAATATGCCTTTAAAACTATGCCTCGTATAGAAAGGAGGACGCCCTGTATCCTGTAATGTAAAACGTTTCCATAACACAGCAGTATGGGATAGCTGGAATATTCGCTTGCATGTACTTGACAAGCTGTGAATGACTGATGATTGCGGTAGGTATTGAAGAATTTTCAAAACAATTTCATCTGGAAGATCCAGCAAACCTATATCGATAAAAAAATATCAAGTGACTACGGTATTACCTCTAGTTTTATTAAAACATCCAAAAAAAAATAACGACCTAAACTTAACAGAGGCCGCTGCTGGTGTCTTATCGACTATCTCAGATGTTGTATCGCCGTAGTGTACATCTGTATTCATCATCAACAAGAACAAAAATAAAGGTATCAGACAGAAAAAGAAAGCCTGCCCTGCATTCATACATGTTCATTTTGAATGAATTTTGAATGAAACTTTACCATTGTTGGGTTTAACTCGCTTGCAAGCTGGCTCCACTTTGACACTTTCATTGACAACATGCTCCGGTTGCTCTGGCCAGAAAAAACACGGAAAACAATGCATTGTAATTAACTGTAGCAACTTAGATGCCGATCCTCTGAGAAGAAAGACTTAAACCTAAATCAGATAAAGAACATTCCTTACCTCTCTTGAACTTCCTTGCACTGAAAATAGCTGAAAACGTTCGTTTGTTTCGACATTTTCAAGCTGAAACTCGTTGTGTTAAGCAGGGATACCATCCGGGGATCGCCGACTATATATGGTTTATACCGCTGCTCTCCCCGTGTATCAGCAGGCTCAGTCGTATTATCGTGGCATGAAGGCCCATATTAACTAAAGACAAGAGCCGTTGAGGAAAATACTTTCCAAAAAAACAAATTTTAAAAAGTGGGCGTTTTCGCCACCTGAATATTGTAGGTTGTTTGCTCAAAAGAAGGTCTACCAAGGGGGGGGTCACGTGCACCCCTCCTACGCCTCTGATATAGCACGGAATGTGTGTTAATTTTGTACTTCTCCTTGAATGCTGTAAATGTCATGAACTTTCCTTCCTTGTCTGGGATGTCTGGCAAGGTCTTTACGCCAGCATCCCATTGCTTATAAAAAACAGATTTGCCACCGATAGTGACTTCATTATTATTCCACAAGATTTCATTTACGATTTCTTTCTTTGTCCTTGCTGTGCGCTCGGACATGCTCTCCCAAGCACTGAGAACATCTCAGTAAAAAGGAGCAGGAGACGGAGCACGGGTAAAGTTCCTAATAAATAGTTACATTTCAACAACAATGGGCCACCCACACTGTCTAAAAGGCTAAACGGTATTGTTTTCCAAGATTGCACAATTCCTAGATAGGAGGTCACTGATGCCATCCGACAGGCTGGAGACAATGAGGATTCATGCGGGCTGGTGCTAGTTGTTTGAAAGTCTGCAATTTCAACTGAGAAAGGGCATCAGCAAGAATATTGTGCACACCTGGGATATGCTTTGCTTTAAAATAAGTATTATTTTCCAAACACACAACCACCAGCCCTCGTACTAAAAACATCAAGTTCTTATCCTGGCATGACTGCTTATTGCTAACATGAACCAAGGCCTTATTATCAGTAAAGAAAAGGATCCTTTTGATTCTGCATGTCATGACCCCATGAATGCAGACTCAAAACAATTGGGAAAAGCGCTAAAAAGGCAATGTTTAAATGACGCCAGCTATCCGGCTATTGACCATAACACCAATATCTACCCAAGACAGCACCATAACCCAAGGCACCAGAGGCGTCAGATACAGTTCTAGCTGATGAGAATTTTTCCACTGATCAGCAAGAAAAAGTGAGTGCCCATTAAAACCTGAGTGAAACAATTGCCAAACCAACCGATCTTCTTTCACTTCTTTAGAAAGTCGAATCAAAGAATGAGGTTTCCGTACTCCAATAATCAAATCGATTAACCTGTGCAAGAAAGCCTGACCTGGGCCAACAACCGCACAGGCAAAACTGAGGAAACCGATCAATGACTGAATCTCCTGATGAGTTACCTTATGCCTACAAAGAAAAGTTGAGAGAAGATCCCGACATTTATCCAGCTTTTCTTGCGGTAAATGGGCCCCCATGAGAACTGTAACCAACTCAATGCCTGCAAAAGCAAGTGTTGTCGATGGCAGCACTAAAACGCGGAATCCGGAATCCGGAAACGGAAACGGAATCACGGAAACGGAAACGGAAATGGATACGGAATCTGTGAAAGAAGGTTCCAAGCGATCGATTTGAAAAAATATATATTAGCAATGACAATAAAATAAATAAACAGATAAAAAAAAAGACACAAATGAATAAATTAGCTTAGAACAGAAGAGGAGACTGCTGTATCACTAGAGGAGTCGATTCCGGTGAAAAGACGCTTGATACCACTATTGGCAATAAATGCAAATTCTCATGGGACAGCAAAGCGAGGAGAAAAACGTTACTGACAAAAACTAGTGCCATTTTAGAAAAAGGTAAGTTATATGGAGACAGACTTCGTTTGAATCGTCAGAGGCGTCGTTTATATAACTGAAAGGCGTCGCCGTCAAGTTTTTCTCAGTGTCTTTTCTGGGTTGTCTTCAACAGTGTTCAGTTTTATTTATCAAGACAACTTACTCAAGAGAACCATGGCATTGTGGAGTCCAAAGAGAAGAGAGAATTGTGCATGCATTTGCTTGATTCCGCAACCGATTACATCAAAATAATGCGCCATGTTTAATAAGCCTCTTCAACAAAAATACGGACGTCCACGTAAACTCAATTATCGGTACACCAGTATTCCATCAGTATTCAGCTTGGCGAAAAAGTTGAACTTATTGCTAAAACACCGGAACTGTGGTCACGTCACCGGTCGGTCATGTTTGACGTATTCAGTTTGGGGACAATCACGTGGTGTGGTCTGAGGCTAACTACTACTATTCTTGACAATTAGCCACAAAAGTAATATTTCACTGTATTATTCAACCCATGAACTTGTGAATAAAAATTACTCGTAAAATTACTTTGATCGGCCTTGCAGTGCAGTAACCCACACTACGGCAAACCTTATCAAGACACAATAACAAGAATATACCGTAAATTTCTGAAAATAAGCCCAGGGGCTTATATTTTTCAAAGGCCCTTTTTGGGGGGCTTATTTTTGGAGGGGCTTATACATGGAGGGGCTTATTTTCGGAATTTTACGGTATTTAAGGGAACTGCCAAGAAAACTAAGACAAATTCTCTTTGGATTGTACTAAATTGTGTAATGTGAAATTCTTTAATTTT
>NC_133203.1:17154962-17157462 GCF_958299795.1 Porites lutea
TATTGTCCTTATTTCTTGCATCTTTAAACTGTTTCCAAATCGAAGGATCATCTGTAGATGTAGCTTTCTTTGTTAGAAAGTCTCTTTTATGTATTTCAGGCAACAGCTCATTAGTACTCCAGGGAGACCGTTCGTTTTTAACCCTTTTTGTTGTGAATGGTGCATCCTTATCAATAACATTCCCTAACAGGTGTTTCCAAAAGTCCCACATTTCATTTGGGTTATTGTGCGTTGTAACGCGGTTCCAGTCGATCATGTAAAGATCTGGCAAAAATTCAGCTTCACTGAAATTCAGATGGGCAACTTTGCATGTAAGATAAACAGAAGAGTGATCACTTATACCAATATTAATAACACCTGACTGATATCTTATCTGCGGAATTCGTTAAGCATAAATCAATCAAGGTACTTGAATATTGTGTCTCGAGTTGGTTCTGTAATAAGTTGAGTCAGAGCATAAATATCGATGATATTTAAGAGGTGAGAAGAGTTGTTACTGACAACCTTCGATAATAAATTGCAATTTAAGTCACCCATAAGATATAGCCCCAAGTTTTCAGCTTCAATTTGATCAATAATTCTCTCAAAGGTTGAGAAGAGGTCAGGAGATAATTGTGGTGGTCTGTACCAGGTAGACACGAGGAAAGGCTTTGAGCGGGGTTTAGAGATTTCAGCAGTGAGACATTCAAGATTATTCGGACTAAGATCAGCACAAAGCTGAAAATTGATATTACGATGAACATGAATACAAACACCACCACCATCCCTGCCATTGCTCTCAGGGTCTTTTCGAACTACATCATAACCTGGTAGATGTACTTCGCCATCTTTGATGGTCGCATCAACATTTATAGCTAGAATATCAATATCTTTGAACTGACTCATAAATAGGCGTAAATCATCGATATGAGAAATTAAACTGGTCATGTTTAAACAAGCCATAAACAAGCCACGACCAAAAACTGACTTACCTTCTGCGTTTTGTGTGGACCTGCAATTTGTAGATATCGGCGGGTCAGGAATATGATCGTACTCCCAAACGACAATGGCCTAATCTATATATTTACAAAAGTTCTCCGCAAAAAGGGCAGTGCCGGGCTTAGATAAATGTAGCCCGCCCCGATTTAAATGAGTTAAGTTGAGGGGATGAAAAAAGGCCAGCAAGCCTATGGGCATCAAGTTCCTTAGAAAGCTTAGCACTCACAGCCTTTGGTTTTTGTTGAGACGAAAGCAGGTTAGGAGCCTCCTGAGAACAACGAGGTCCATCAAAATGCAAAGGAAAACCAGATGTAAAACCGGATTCAAATAACTGCACAACTGAATTGTCATACCCAGAGAGAAAAGGAAGCATACACCTAATGTTTACGGGGGTGGTAACTGTTGAGCTGGACCAAGGGTGGTTAAATGGGGTGGAGGTTTGGTTGCACCTCTATTTTGCGATTGAATCCCACCAATTTTGGCACGAAAATTACAGTGTAAAGCACGGTGGGAGCCCTTAAATTTGAAACAATCATGCCTAAAGGAAGAGCCCATACAGTCACCACCCCTATTGTAAGTAAAACAAAAGCCCCAAGGCATACGAAGACTGGGCATAAGCTTTCTAGTACTTGCAGTGGTCTGTGCCCTCTTTGCACTGACCGTGCTTTGTGAGTGGAGCCAAAGCTCCCAATGAATGGTTTCCCATGGAAGGGAAGTAGAAGGGGCCTGTCTCAAAAACCGGAAATTTTCATCATAAAAAAACGCCAGTTGTGACCCCTTTTAGGAAGGTCCTGGATGGTGGAGCCATACTTCATAAGGCTCGGAATATCACTTGGAAAGCGGCCTGTGAAAACGCCCACAAACACATGGACCCAACCATCTCTAGACAATTTTCTTGACCACAGGGACCTCTGTAGTCAGCTGTTGAACTGCTGTTGTCCTGGCCAAACTAGGAGAAAACGCAGGGGCAGGAGATGGCACTTGGGCTCCTGAACAGCAGGCGAAGAAGACCCTAGTTGGAGCTGTGTGGTGACCTCAGCTGCTACCCGCTAAACCAACTGGTCAAACAGGGCAGGAAGAAAGGTGGGTCTGGTTGCAGGAATAGGAGACGAAGATGGCCCAGAAGGAACTGATGACTGAGGGGCTGGTTTGCTGTCATTACTACTGGAGTGCGAACTATAAGGTGCAGTACGCCTCTTCCGAGGAGGTGAAGCCACAAGAGACTCTTAAGGCTTGGCTAGATGGTTGTTTTGACCGAGTGGATCAGCACGGAGGCATCTGAAAAACAGAACCATAAGAAAAAGGCAGAAAAGAAAGAGACTGTTTGAATCTTAAACAACCAAAACAAAAATACTGCCCAACAGACTGTTACCGCAGCAGTGAGACTGCTAAAAGGCCCAATCTCATTGACAGCGAAACAGTTAACATGAAATAGACGGGAAAGGGTAAAACGGTCATTAGTTATAGCCGCAAGTCCCATAACAGCCAAAGTAATAAAACAGGAGGACCATGGTCAATAACA
>NC_133203.1:17162462-17177462 GCF_958299795.1 Porites lutea
ACCAGCATATTCGCCCACGCAGAAAGCCTATAATTGGGCCATCTTCCTGCATGCTTTCATTGTAGATCGGTGAACTTTCTTTCTACCAAGGATTTTTTGGCCCGTTGTTCTGTATTTTGTCATTTCGTTCTTTGTCTTTACTCTACATGGACAAGCCTATCAGAAGAGAGGGTAGGATTTGATGAATGTGATGTACTGAAGAAACAGACAGTGGCTAATTACAAAGAAGCCCACGATACATCACGTACACATCTCTTTTTCACTTTTCTTTTTTCTTGTTCTTAATCCCTTTTCAGTTGATTGTCCAGAGGTACCGTTCTGAGAAGGCATTGGACGTGAGGGTCAACCCACAATCGATTTTCCATTCACCTGTACCATACGCAAACTGGGGGATAGTGCTTTGGTCAACTATGTAAAATGGTTTGTTGACTTGTCCTGCTACAAAGTAACCCAGTTGAAAATTTCTGCTCTGAGCCATGTGTAGCATATTTTTTTAATTGTCAAACAAAAACTGCGTTTACCCATCTGGAGACTTGAATTGCGGAATTTTAGTGAGCTCAAAATGGATACATTTGGATTTCTTTTTTCTCGTCCACAACACAGAGGTGGCCAGAAAATTCTGTCGCATGTTTTGCGATCAGTTTCTCCTTCATGTTTGTATAGCTGTAAAAAAGAACGACTGTTTTCATAGTTGAGTATGGTGGCCCATTATTATCATAGAAAAACTAACTGGAAATGCCTGTTTTATTTATGAAAATTGAAAACATATTTAAAAAAATATCAAAATAAGTTAATAAGTATAGATGAATATAAAAATACAAAAAAAAATTATTAAAATAAAATTGAAAGATTGCAATTAAGATAAACAATAAAATGAAATTTGAATTTAAAAAAAAGAAAGAAACAAAATGAAAATGTAAATAAATTTCAACCGAAAAAGAATAAAAGGAAATTTAAATTAGAACAACAAATAATAAAAAAATGAGATCGAAAAAAAAGAAGAAGAAAAAAACAACAATAAAATCCCTTAGTAGATATGCGAATTAATTTTTATTTTGGTATGATAACACTGGGTCGAACTGAAATCACAATAAATTTCTTTTCTCAAAATGAAATGTCGTAAAGTGGCCCATCGTTATCATAGCCTGCGACACGTAAGGTCAGTGGAGAACCCCTCATTACCAGGGCCTCTATCTTTCTTCTCTCAAAATGGAAGTTTTATTTAAGTTCTTGTTTTGATTAAGAAGCAGTGTGAAAATTGGAAGATGATCAGATATATCACAAAACATTAGCCCTCTAACAGATAAGTTATTTAAATTATTCGTGAAAATATTATCAATTAGCGTAGCCGTGTTGGGAGTTATTCATGTCGGACGTGTGATCAATGGAAAAAACATTCTTGAATACATAGTTTCCAACAATTCTCCAGTTGTGTCGTGACAATGGTGGTTGATTAAGTCTAGATTCCAGTCACCTAAGACATAGCAAATCTTGTTTTCCTTAGAGATGCTTGCAAGCAACGAATCCAGGCTATTCAGAAAATCTTGCAAATTTTGATTTGTGGCCTGTAAACCACACCTACAATTATATTTTTCTCTTTCGGCCTATTGTTTTCCACAAAGACTCAGCACATTCAGTGCAAGAAAAAACTAAGTCAGGTCGACATTTAAAATCAAAATTGTCCGCTAAATATAGACCTACACCTCCACCTGTCCTATCTTTACGTGGATTGTGGACAAAATTATAACCTGAAATATTGGTACGATGCGATGAGTCTCGAAACCAGGTCTCAGGTATACCAATAAAAGAGAACCTCAACTCTAGATTCTTTAGCAAAGTGGTTAAGCTATCCAAATTACGATGAAGGCTACAAACATTAAGATGCAGAAGCGATAAACAATTATTGACTTCTAATATATTTTTCTGATGCAACATTTCATTGAAGTTTTCTTCGGTATAATATTCGCAGTCAACTAACTCCGAGAAGAAATTAGCATTAGGATCATGATGGCTACAAAGGCTAAATTTTTTATAGGTTTCAGATAATAAAGGATTAAAGCTGAGGCTAGCTAACCTATCGGAATCGTAACGTATAGGTCCATCCAACTGCTCAAACATAGCCAAACGAAAGTCTTCTTTGTTTAAATGAATAAACGGTAATTCTGCCATTAATGAGTCGAACAAAAAACATTGTGTACTATACTTATCTTAATCATTTGAAGAACCGAAGGGCTTATGGCGAATGATCAAGCGATCTAAGATAAAAGATGCTGATTTTCCTGCTTGCTTGGCCGCCTTGAGCTTCTCCAAATGAGGTTTCCTCTTTTCAAGCGTTGCTTGTGAAAGATGTTCACAAATAAACAGTCCTTCTGGTTTTTCCTTTCTTGCCCTTCTTACTACAGCTTCTTTCTGCTTCCAAGTACTCAGTCGGCACACAATAACTCTAGGCTTTGCATCAGCTTGGTGTTGATTGATTCCTCCAGACTTTCTACGCTCAACACGGTGCCATTTCCAACTGAACACAGCCAACACAGCCATTTCCCAAGTCTTGCCAGCTGATTCTGGTATACCAAATACTCTGATGTTGTTCCGTCTGCTTTGGTTTTCCTGGTACTCTATTTTGTTTCCCTGAAGTGATCAGTAAATATCTCAGGCTGGACAAAGGAACTGAAACTGGGCACATGGCAACCATTCATGCATTTTTAAGGCAGGACCAGGAAAATGAGCCAGAAACAGTGTTTTATGGACCATCAACAAATCACAAGGTAAAAGCAGAACAGTATTTTTCCATCTTTCCAGAATCAATATAATGAATAAAATAAATCATGTTAAGAGGGAATGTCCACTAACTTCGAGCCGGATCGAGAATTCGTGGCAGATGATGAAAAATAAATTTTCTCCATATTTCGTCTAAAGGTACCCTATGATGAGCTTAGAAACGTGGTGGGTTTTTTTTTCTAGAAATATTTTTATTAACGCCACAAAAAAAATAAAAACCGTAAATGCCCCAGGTTTTTGGAAAAACACCCGAAATTAACGTGCAGCATACCTTCCACTAAACTTCGCTCTGTTTCATTCGCACAAGTCTTAACCCTGTTTGGAGCATGAAAATGAAATGTTTAACACTTAGTAAGGCATTTTAGACCAGTTAAACTAATTTGGATTGATTTTCAAAGTCTCGGCGGGCCGCCGAAAATTACCGAAATTCGCTTGCCCGGAATTCTTAATTCGGCGCTCTTTTTCACCGTATGATTTCCCTATCCGGTAAAACGCCAATCGCTTTGAAATTAGTATTTTTTACAATATGAGATGTTGTTCTCTAGCCAGGTATAAAAAATATTTTGGGGCTTTTTATCAGAAGCGAGTAATAACGCTCTAAAATCCGGATATTATCACAGCATAAACTGTGTAAAGAAGTGACACATTCGATTCCTTCACGTAAATAACAAAAACCTTGGATATTTCTCCTTGGTTTTAGCGTTTTTCACCCATAAACTACAGAAGAAATGACGAAAAACTTTATACTCATCTGACATTCAAAATATCTGGTTCCGGGTATATTTTATCTTTGAATTTAGCCATCTCGACAATTAAAATTAGTATCGCTTGCAAGCAACCAACTCGGATGTTCTATTTCTGTGCCATGATCTAAAATGTTAGCAAGAGCATTTATGATTGAAATAAGTCTGCTTTACCGTAAATTTCAAAGCATTTTCCTTGATCTCCTGTTTGAACTCTTATTAAACACCATTTACCAACGGTTATCTCGTGCTGAACGCTTGAGCTAAAGCCTCCTTCAAGGACTGTTTGTTTAGCTAACGTCACGCAATAAGTGAAGCGGTCATGCATGTTCATGAGTTGGTGATAAGGCCATGGAGAGGGAGTGCAAATACTCATTAAAAAATGTATGCAGATATTGTGGGAAAAAAATAAAAAGAAATTTTATTTATAAAATTAGTTTTCAACAATGTAATAAGCGCACGTTGTCTCTATATTATTGACCAGAATTTTTCGGTTTAACCAGAAGCCGATTGCTCCTGGCTCAACGTAATCATTAAAAATAATCAGCAATTTACCGAAGGGATAAACATAATTGCTTGTACATATCAGAAATTAAAGGGGAAAAGTTGTGCAGTGGCACATAAAAAAATTCACGTGCTTTTTGTGCCAAACAGATAGAAAAAATAAAACAAAACATATTCTTCAAACCCCTGTGGACCGAGTCATTTCCTTAATCAGTTATAGCGATGATTTCTCTCATCCTTATACCAGGGTGAAAGTTTTTTGTACCGCCCTTCGATAACGGGTAGCAAAACTGCTGGTGACTGGTACATTTAGCCACAAAACCAGCCCATCAAAACCCTAAAGGCGACAGTAAGAACCCACCTACCATAAACGAATTTGTGAAAATACGTCTTTCTATGTGCCTTTTCGGCTTGCATTGTACTAATAAGGAACGTGAAATGTAAGTGCCCATTATTTTTTAGTGATATAAATAAGAATAAAAACGTTATGGAATGAAGTTACTATACACCAAAGAGTAGACATTAGGGGGTTGGAGAGTTTTTCGGCGTCTTTTATCTGCTAGGGGGCTTTGGCGGAACATTTTTGAACTTTTTAACTCAAAACCCATGCCTACGATATAAAAGACTTGCTGCCTCTCGTACATGGTGCCTATCTTTTCTCAACACAACTCGTTTCTGTCTCTAACTCGTTTTCAGTTTTCGCTTGTGAATTACAAAATCTTAATACAAGACAGTAGAATGGTCCAAGAACCCCTCACTGTTGACATGCGCATTCCTGACAAAGCGATTGCATTTTGTCGATGTACTGTTTCTTGCGTCGAACTGTTATGCCTGCAGTGTCAATACCAAGGGAAGTGCAAATGTCCTTTAAAACTGTAATGGAAAATTCATTCAGCTTCTTTTGGGACACCATTTCACAAAGATTATAGGCGTCATAGACAATAGGATGTTTAGGCGCAATCTCACTCGCAGCCTCATTGACAATACTTTCTAGACAGGCCTCATGTGCGGCAACCTCTACACCTTCCTGATCGTCCATGCCTTGTCCAACGTCCGCAAGTCTTTCTACAGTGTCAATCAGGTCTTCAAATGCCTGCGCACCTGCTGAGCTTATGTAGTCTAGGCCTTGAAGTGATTTTCGAGTAGAGGCAGGGCAGACAGCTAGGGTACACAAAAGAGTACTGCGGCTAAGAGGCTTAAAACCAGACTCGTTGCAGTAGGCCAGGTACTGTTTTACCACCCTTTCAGGGATCATCATTCTGATAGCGTTCGGGATCTTATGGTCTCGTTGTTGCTAAGTGTTATGGACTTTTCTCCGAATGGCAGATCTTGTACAATTTGTGAGCTTCAGTTATGAACGCGATAAAATATTCTATCTGTGAGAAGGTAACGTCTGTCTTAGGTGCTCTTACTGATTGTACTGGAGCTCCTCTTACATAGGTCAAACAGTGGCGTTTGGCTTCGGTGAAGCGATATTTGGTCAGACCAGGGATAAACTTGAGGAGTGTTTTGTAACGCACCTTATCTGCCATGATGGAAAGTATCTGGCGGCGCATCTCCCAGCGACTAGCAGCTTGGTAACATTCGGCAAGGCCCTCCATTAGCGTCACGTCCATGTTGTCCTCATCTGAATCTTCCTCATCAGAGCGCTGGCTGTGCAGTGCGTCTGAAGAACACAGTGCGCGGTACAAGGGGCCTGTTTCAGGTGGTGTCATATCTTGTACTAAAGCTGCCACACCTTGACTAGCTTTCCGTCATGATAGTAGCGCTTTGTCCGTCCACTTGTCTTTTCCCTCAAAGTTTGTAGCTGAGACTTAACGGGACTAACATCTCTGGAAACCAAATATGTATTCAAAGCATCTAGAGGCCTATTCTGAGAGACTTGTAAATCGTCGAAACTGATGTCGCTGAATGTGTCTTCGCACGGGGGAAGATAAAAACTTCCTCCTGGTGTAATGGGAGTGCTGTGCACTGGTGGGGAATCCTTGTTCTATAAACGAAAATAGTGTCTTAAAGTACATTCTCATCGGTGTTTCTGTAATATTACTATCTTGTTTCCAAAGGCTTTCCTTATTTTTTAGGAGGGGACAAGGTGGATAATATTACTCCTAACAAAACGGATCCCTATGACATATTTTTATTGACAGTAATTAATTGCGTGGAGCAAACTTGACTTTCTCTTATAAAGAGCGACAAAACATAATTAAACAAAAAGATGCCTAATTAGTTAATTTAATAAATACTTGAAGGGCCAGAATTATGCAAGTCATCAAAATGATCAAACTTACCAAGATAATTTTTCCGATGCCCTTGCTAATGTCTGCGACGTTCAGAGTAGTTTTTGGCACATCTTCCAATGTTTTTTCTTTAACATCAATAATCGGCCTGCAGTCACGGCATATACCTTTGCAACGGAATGAAACAAATCACCGGTCACTTTTGTTTGCAATGCTAGCAAGGTTTTTCTACTACAGTCTAGTACACTGATTACATTCGCCGGCTAATTAAAATACAGAGAAGTAAGCACGAAAAGTGTACTTACCAGAGCCAACCGCAACAAAAACACCTGTTTGTTTTAAAATAGCTTTGGACTCCGACTTGCTTATTCCAGGGTCCGCCTTTCTCGTTTTTCTTTCGAAGCATGCTTTGATAGCCCTGGTGGTACTGGGCATCGATCAGCACCTTGGCACCAGCCAATGCCCAGGGAAGAGCGATGGCATGGGCAAATGGTCGAAGACGAAATGTCGCGCGGAGGAGAAAACATTGATGCGCGCGCTAAAATAAGCTCAACTTCAGAGTTGATATCGCTAACTCCAACACTGCGCGTGTGACCTAAAATATCTTTTTGACATGAAGATAGCGGAACAACGACTGCTCCTTCATATCGTTTGTCAGAGGTGCAAACACCTCCAACTAGTTTCTGAAAACAACATCTAACTTCCATTCACAGCCGCAAAACAAACTCTACGAACTCTGAACATGAAATGTTTCGTACTCAGCTTGTTCAACTGGCGATTATTAGATTACAGCTCTGCAAATATTGTCTGTATTTGTAGAACGTTTTGTCTGTTTGTTTTTTATACGAGAGTTAGACTTATTATTGGAGGAAAAAAATAAGCTTTGATATTTCATGTATCACGAGAAAGAATCAAAGAAAGACTATCGTCAACTCGTGGGTACGTTGTTTAGAAAATAATCAATTAGTTATCACCTCTGGTTTTCCCACAGTGGATTTTAGGAAATCATAGAAATTCATTTTTCATTCATGCATAACAATGTCGGTCAGACACGGATTTTTGCTCTCCGTAATTTGTCTTGTATACTCCGCAACTTGCCGTCCTAATGTGTTCAAACTCAACGAGCAGCTTACTAAAGGTAATATCTCTCAATTGGCAGTCACCAAAATTGATTTAAATGGTTATAAAAGAGACGTTTGGACGTTTCAAGTCCAAGATTGGAAAGATTTCGTAATGGAGTTCCGTATTTGCATACGAGAGTGGAAGGTCGTCCCAAGAGTACTCCGCAATGAAGAGCTCTTGGAATTAACGCCTGCAGTCAATGGGTCTTTATTCAAGAGTGCGTGGAATTTCTTGGTGTTGGAGCGTAACCATCAAAACATCTCCTTTGTTCTTTTTCGCGCCTGTCATGGAACAGTAGATCCTGGTCTATTCACAAAATGGCGTAAGCTACGATATTCCAAAACACGCATTGCTTATTACAGTAATTCTATGGCTACTCAAGCGCTCTTGTTAAGGGGTGATGTGGAAAAAAATCCCGGGCCTTGCCAGGGAAAGGCGGCAAGCACCAATAATCAATTATCCAGGTCGAAACCAACAGCGGAAAAGTGCGATCATTGTCAGAAAACAATTAGGTGGAACCAAAAGAACATTTCCTGTGCCAGTTGTATGGGATGTTTTCACTTAAAGTGTGTGTACCTGAAATCAGTGGTGAACAACTGGCTATGCAATAGATGCACATGGGCGGCTCTGCCATTCTACAGGTGTTCGGATGCTGAGATGCTCAACGAGGCCTGTTTTTCGGATACTGATCTTGACACAAATAACATCACACTGACTGATCAGGGAGAAAATGGAACTACACCTAACACATTTACTGGTCCCGACCTACTAAATGCGGCAAGGCAGAAAAATGCCAAGGGCATGTTATTATGTCACCTAAATATAAACAGCATTCAGAACAAATTTGATGAGCTGAAAGATATTATTATCAATAATAAGGTGCAAATTATGGCTGTCAGTGAGACTAAAATTGATCGTTCATACCCAGACTCCCAGTTCCTAATACCAGGGTACTACTTGCACCGAAATGACCGAAAAAAGGGTGGAGGTGGTGTTCTCTTGTTTGTCTCATCTAAGATACTCTCCAAGAGAGTCACCTTTGACAGGTGTTATAAAACTATTGAGCCTTTGGCCTTGGAGATTGGCCTCAAATCGAGAAATGCCATTATACTAGTTATCTACAGACCGCCTAAGAAGCTTACTGGTAAATACAGACTTCTACTTGAGGAGGAATTAAGTCATATTGCCAACTGGGCTAGCCTTCAATATCCGACGGTTATAATAACAGGCGACCTAAACCTGAACAGGATGGAACCCAGCAGCCCTGAAGGAAAGCTTCTTCTTGATCTTGAGGTGGAACAGGGCCTCGAATGTATGATAACTGAACCCACTCGAATACAAATGAGAGGCTCTCTTATCACTAAGAGCTTGATCGATGTTATTCTCACTAACCACCCGGAACTATTTGAGAATTGTGGGGTACATGATCCTGCGCTCAGTGACCACGGACTTATTTATGGATTCCTGAATGAGACGGTAAAACACCAGAAAGGCAAGATTGTAACATTTAAATCTCTAAAGGATTTTGATGTGGAGAAATACAAAGAAGATCTAATGTATGCTCCATGGCATGTTAGTGAAATTTTCAATTCATGTGACGACAAGGCAAATTTTATGGAAATGCTTCTGTCCAGTATTGTCAATACACATATGCCTACGAAGAAGATGCGGGTTAGGGCTCAGGATGTTCCATACATGACTAAAGAATGGAAAGGTGCCATAAGAGCTAAGAGGAGGGCAGCAAAAAAGTATCTCAAGGAACAAACCAGTGAGAACTGGGAAGCTAGGCGGATAACCAGGAACGAGGCCACCCGACTCCGGAGAAAGGCAATAAGGACATATTGGAAAGAGCAAGCCACTAAGCTTAAGTGCAAGCCGAGTGAGTTCTATAAGACATTTATGCCCTTTCTGACTGATAAGCACAAGGTCAACACAAATGAGCTCAGCCTAAGTATCAATGGGACCATCTGTAGAGACCAATGTGCGGTTTCTAATCACTTGTGTGAATATTTTGCTACTGTGGCTGATGGGATTGGAGACACCAGTGCGGTTGATGACAAAGTTCTCGCCACCCACCCTAGTGTCCAGAATATTACGCAGAAGATGACAGGATATCAAGGCTTCCAGTTTCAGAATCTTCAGAGTTTTGAAGTTGAAAAGGCGCTGCAAAACGTCAATGTAAGGAAGAGTACAGGCTGGGACGGCATCCCTCCCATGGCGCTCATGCTTGGAGCTACTGAGCTAACAAATCCATTGACGTCACTATTTAATTCATGCATAACCCTCGGAGAGTGGCCCTTGGGATGGAAAAGGGGTGAATGGACACCCGTTTTTAAGAAGGAAGATCCCCATAAAATGGGAAACTATAGACCCATAACTGTACAAGTTACTGTAAACAAACTCTTTGAACAATTACTCAGCAAGCAACTCAGTTATGGTTTTAATAACAAACTGTGCGACAAACTAACAGCTTACAGGAAAAACAATAGCTGTGAGACAGCTCTCTTATCTTTGACTGAGAATTGGAAATTCGCTCTGGATGAGCATAACGTTGTGGGTGTTCTCTCCACGGACATGAGCAAGGCCTTCGATTCACTTTACCATCCACTTACACTTGCAAAACTTAAAGCTTATGGTGTTGAGGAAAGAAGTCTGCGATTGATGGGCTCCTACTTCACAGACCGTTATAACAGGGTCAAGCTAGGATCTGTAGTGAGCGAGTGGCAGAGGGTGACTAGGGGATGCCCACAGGGTTCTGCATTTGCACCTCTCATCTGGAACATCTTCCAAAACGATTTCACTTATACTGTTGATGCGAACATGAATATGTATGCAGATGACCACCAGTTTTATGTCGTTCGCAGCACCCTCTCTGATGTGCATGATGATCTTGCTGTTTGCGCTGAGTCAGCATCTTCATGGTACAGAGCTAATTTACTAAAGGGAAATTTGGACAAGTACCAGACAATGGCACTTGGTTGCGGAAGGAAGTCTATGGACAGTATTATGATTGACAATCATAATACTGAAGTCAGATGAAGTCAGATCCACTGAATGTCTCAAGCTATTAGGTGTCTGTATTGATAACAATCTTCGTTTTGATGAACATATAAGTAGTATCTCTAAGAAGAGCGCCCAGCGGGTAGGCGTTCTCATGAGGCTCAGGAACCTTATACCCACACAAACTAAGTTACAGTTATATAAGGCAGCTGTTCTCCCATATTTAACCTACTGTCACCTTATATGGCATTTTTGCTGTGCTAGTGATTCTAGACGACTAGAGCGTATCCAGGAAAGAGCACTTAGGGCTATATATTGTGATAAACATTCGTCTTCTGGTCAATTACTATCTATGGCTGGGATATCTACTCTACACAACCGGCGACTACAGGACATAGCTATTCTCATGTATAAAGTTAAAAACAACATGTGCCCAGCATACATTAGCACTCTCTTTGAACAGCCTGCAATTAAGTATGAACTGCGCAATCATGACTTCACTATACCCAGATTCAACACAGTCTCCTTTGGAAAGCACTCGCTCAGGTATATGGGCCCAAGGGTTTGGAGTTCTGTTCCTAGTAATGTGAAAAAAGCTTCCACGTTGTCCTCCTTCAAATATAACATCAGAAAAGTGGATCTTAGCATGCTATTAGATGACAATAACTGCTCTAACTGCTCTCTTTGCACTTCTTAATCTTTTATTTCTTTTTTTTTTTTTTTTTTATAAGTAATGGATACATTTGTACATATTGTATATAGTTCTCTCGAATTTCTCACTTGCTTATACTGTACATAGTTTTTCTTAATTTTTAATTAATTTATTAATTGATTTATTTTTTAAAATTTATTTTGGTGTCCCCACTTAGTGGTTATATACCGCTATTACAGTTTGACACTTTAATAAAGGTATCATCATCATCATCATTATAAATATACTATCCTTGTTCTGGAAACACAATACTTTTCTTGCTGTTTATTGCATTTTAGTAACAGTTACTTAAGTATATATTTAAAAACAAAACAAAAAAAAACAGCTAAACAAATAAGCAAACAAGACAAAACAAAAAAGAAAAAAAAAGGAAGAAGGGAAAAAGAAGGTCCTTAGCAGGGTTTGAACCCGGTACCTTCGGTTTGACCCGACCTCACATAGCCACTACGCCATTGAGGAAGGTCACATGATTTGGCGAAAAGTCTCAAATTTAATGCCTTTTCCATGGAACTTCCGCCGGCAAACGATCGAGCCATAAAAACGACTCGAAGCAATGGGATGAAATTAAGGCTAATTGAAACCAGGCTACTGACAGTAAAAAACAATGTAAACGCATTTCATGTCAGTGAAAGAACATATGCGATACAAAGCCGACACAACTCCTCCGCGAAGTAGGACACAAAACATAAGCTTATGTTTTCTTATCTCGATTTCCGCTGTTATTTTAAAAAGGTAATGCTCAAACTCACATCCATTACCCCCCGTGATCTTGGGGAGTCCTTAAGAAGAAGAAGAAGAAGAAGAAGAAGAAGTGCCTTTATTTACCATACATTTCACCAGTCCGTATTTTATAGTCCGTATTTTATACCCAGTCCGCAGTCCGTAGTCCGCAGTCCGTGTTTTATACTGAACGCCATAAATTCATTCATACACATAACCTACTACAGTACTACAAGGTAGGAGTTCAAGCCAGCGTCGAAGTTGAAGGAGTCGAAGAGCAAATGCTCACCTTCTTGTCAAGTTTAACGCCTGGACGGGTCAAAGGCTTTTGATTTGTACTAATTTGAAAGATTCCTGCCTGTCTTAAATTTGGTAAGACTTCTATCCTAACCATGCTGTAGCGCAGGATGCACGCTCGCAGCGAGGAATTTGATGCTACTGAACTTCGACGAGTGCGTGCTTCTTGGAAACGATAGATCTTCGCGCTCTCGAGTTCCGAGCCGATTAATTACGAAGTGCGTCTACTACGAGTGAGTGAGTGACTCATTTGCATATCTCAGTCCCTGCAATAACTCATGGTACGCTCGCGCGTACCTACCAGTTAAAAAGGGGTCGTTTTGTTTGGCCTCATTTTGCTATAGTTTTAAATAAACAAAATGAAACGAGAAGTGAATGTTATTTGTGACTTTGCGCCGTTTGTTTGAGGTGTCTGTGCGAGTACAATTAATATGAGTACTCCCTTTTCATATAAAAAAAGCCTCATATATGTGCCGCCCACCTTTAAACCGGGGCATTAAAATACTTTTTTCAGACTTCGTAGTCTTTCGGTGGCTGTTTTGTTTTGGTTTGCTTTGTTTTTAGCCTTCCTTGGTAATCGCGTGACAAAACCTTTTTAGGTGAACTTTAGGAAATCTTTGCGTGACGGACAAATTTGGTCAAAATTCGACAAGGGTTCATTTGCTGACATGACTTTATAGACTATCGAAAATATTCCATAGATATTTTTCTTTTTCTCACCTGAGAAATAAATTACTGCAGCCAAAACCTTGCACTTTAGTTTCCATTTAGCAATGATGTGAATTTGATTAGCTGAGCCAACAAGAGATAAGATCGGGTAGGTGTCAATTTAGACTCCACGTTTAAAGATAGCAATAGCACTGTTTCGTTCAGAGCCTGGTGTTCTGATATTCCTTATTCAAACTAAGCTGAAAGACCTATATCTGCTTTGTTTTTCATCGAAAAAACGAGAGAAACAATACAAAATCTGCAAGTTTCCGAAATTTGTTCGGCGCGTTTGTTTACGGTTTCCAGATGTTGACATGTTATAAGTATGTGATTTTCGAGATTTTTAGAGCGCTGGCACACGGCGCTGATAGAGAGCCCGGAAAAAAAAAAATTACATCACATTTTAGTACCTCATTTTCTCTCTTGATGATTCTTAGTTTCAAGTGATTCGGTGCTTTACCGGGCAATGAAACTTTCTTTTGAAAAAGTGCATCAAATTTAGAATTTTAGGCAAGCGAGTTTCGGTGAATTTCAGTTGATCACCACGACCTTAAAAATAAATCCACAGGTTTAAAACTGTACTCAAATAACTTGCAAACATTCAAAATATCTTTTTTGACCTTTTCTGAGAGTCTCCCTTTGACGCGAATTAAACAGGACGAAGTTTACTAGAAGGTGTTAAACACGTTTTTTTTCGCATATTCTCACAACACGTGGGGCAGAAACAGGCTTCTATTAATTTCTCGCGTTCAAAAGAACATTTCAATAAAAAAACACTACCACGTTTCTCGGACCACCATACGGTATCTTTAGACAAAAAATGAAAACATTTGATTTTTCATCATGTGCCACCCCTTGCTCGACGTTAGTGGACATTCACTCTTAATAGATTTAGGATAAGAAACCTTAATCTCACACTTTCTAGCTATTTTGGAAGCTCAGGTGCAACCTGTATTGCACATGTTGTGATCAGTTGTCAAAACAGGGTATGTGCTGACCAGTATCACCTGACCATATAGTGGGCTCAGGTAATGACCCATCAAGGTCGAGTGTTTAAGTTATCTGCTACATTTCAAATGATGACAGGCTCAAGTTCAAATTTTTAAATGCAGAGGAAATAGGAAGCTGTGTTTATTATCAGCACTGTAAAATTTTGATTTCAAACTGAACTCGGACATTACAATTCAGCCACCTATTTCATGCATTACTTTTCTCACCATGGTCATGCTCTATGTGCGTTTTTTTTATGTTCTTATTGGTGAAAATTCGACAGGTGAGTTCATGCGGAAAATTTATGTAGTATCAGTAACTTGTTTACTGATAGCTGAAGTTGACAGAGTTTTTGTATCATCTTCTGATGTTTCCTGTCTCTGTTTTTTGCTGGGTGTACAAGCTGTAACGGGGGCGGATATTGACATCGGGTTTCTTTCAGATCAGTTCAAATATTCAGATCAACATCGCCGTCGGAGAAACGTTTTATAGACAGAGAATCCCGAGCATCGATTCTAACTTGTTTATTATACTTGAAATTCCCGTAAAAACTGAAAATAATAATCGAAAAGCGGGCGATTACAATAGATTCTAAGATAATTCTACTGGGAGCACGTGGCATGCATGAAAACGATTACCTAGAATAACTCTAATAATATAACGAAATCACTAAACCTAAGAAATAACAATACTACTAGGACTGAACTTAAAAACTATAAAACAAGGAAACATACCTCTTTCTCCGATAGAAACTATCTTAATGGCACACGCGTCTTTCTTACTTTCGATCCGGACAATTCTCTATGTGACACTGAAAACTGATCCGACACACGCAAAATACAAAGAAGCTTCAGATGATTAAAATAGAAACGGAAATGACGCGAGTCACGCAACGAAAAACTAATAGCTAACATTTACACAAGCTGCTATCAAGATTTTTCTGTTATTCTTGGCTGGTTTGTTTATGTTCGTTTACAAAACATTGGCTTACTCACTTCACCTTTCTTGATGCAAGGGAGTGTGTGTATAAAAAGTATAAACCATGAACGACGAGGTTTCAAGGATTTATGGGTATACGTTCATTAGCAAAGCAAATTCAAAGTTCTTTCGACAAAAGTTTACATTGTCACGTATACCTGCCAACTTTTTCTGAGATATAAGCGTGAAATTTTTATCCTGGGAGTGCTGG
>NC_133203.1:17184962-17192462 GCF_958299795.1 Porites lutea
ACATGAATAATTAAATGAGTTTGAGAATACAAGATCCTTGGTAGGTACTTACTCAAAAGCATTTCTTTTAGGGGCCTATTTAAGCATCGTGCTGTTTCATTTCTCAGTATGCTTTATAGTTTTGGGATAACCCTAATTTCACCACTTTTTATGAACACAGCGGAGTAAAGATTGTCTTTAAGAATAAAACTCTTATCACTTTTCCAATCAGATTGTGCAATTTAGTTAGAGTTGATCATCACAGGGTTACCCTGACTAAAGAAGGCATATTTTACATAAGGGACTTAAAGCAAATTTCTACAGTGACCTCTACTATGGTGGTCGTGGATGCAGAGTCCTGAAGAGATTACGTCACTTTGGCACCCAAAAAGTTACTACAGGGTTTCTCGCTCATTTGGTTTCGTTGTTAGTAAAACACAGGCCAGACTGAATTACTGCCCAGGGACCTAGAAGGGCCAAATACTTTCTTGATCAAGTGAAAAACAATATGATAGGTTTTAAGCCAGTAAAAAATAGGGGAAAAGTAGAATTTTATACTCATGTAGAAGCGACTATGCCATTATATTTTGTGCTTTGGCTAAAGGTCATTTTCCATCATGCACACAGCATCATTTTTGGGCTTTTTACTCCCAGTTGCCATACTAGCGATTACTGTAGCAATTTGTTACTTTGGTATTATTGGCATACTGTCCATGGGGGGCAGTTATTTGGTACCGGTCTGTCTGACAAGCATTTATCAGCCTCTCTGGTTATTTCCGTGGCTTTTTTTTTTTGCCTCTTTGACATGCGAGCCTCATAAAAAGTATCAAGAACAGCATTGATGTTTCTTAACTTTGACCTCTTTGAGCGTAGTGGCTTGATGTGCCTGGATGGTGGACCACTGGCCCCCTCTTCATTGTCTTCACTCTCCTCCGAATACGTAAATTCAATAACATTGTGTAGGTGTATTTTATTTTATTTATTTTATTAGCTTTGCCCTGAAGAATAAAAAAAAACACTGTAGATATGCAAACACTAGTAATAACGTAACAATACACTAATAATAACTTAAATATTAGGGCAGGGACACCGCAAACAGCTAAAGCCAATTACTGCGGACCCCGAAAATAAAAAGATATAAAAGTAGCAATTTAAATCACATGCAGCAGCTAATTTCCTGGTCCAAAAACCTGGCTGTGTTACATTTCAGGCATGTACTTTTGAAGCTCCTCGGAGAGTCCGGGTCATAGTTTATTGCTAGAGCCCATGAGTAAGAACTGTAAAGAACAGATTTAAAGTCCTCAAATGTAACATTATCTAGGTCAAGTCTAGTAATAAGCAGGTTCCAGATTCTAGTGGTTCTAATGAAAAAAGATTTCTGAAAGGTAGAGGTCCTGCATTTTTTAGGCACAAAAGATTGAGAGCTCATTACGGATATACGGGTCCTTTGTGCGCATTCGCGCACGAAGGGAACAACAGACGCATCTAAGTGGATCATGTTATGTGTAGCCTTGTAAAAGTATACTAGATCTAGTAACTTGTGCCAGTAGCACACAGGAAGTAGGTTTACAGACATTAGTCTTTCTTTGTAAGAGATATTTGTTAAGAAAGGCAAGCAAAGAATGAATTTGGTGGCACGTCTTTGGATACTTTCGAGTTTAGAAATTAGTTCAATGCCTTGGGGCGCCCAGACCTGGGTTGCATAGCCAAGATGAGCATAAACTAGTCAAAGGTATAATGTGCACCTTACGGTACTGTGAATAAACCTAGAGTTCCTCCTAACGAAACCTAACAACTTGTTTGTGCCTGCAGCTTGGTGAGTGACTTGGGCCTGCCAAGTGAAGTCACAGTCCAAGGAGACGCCAAGGTCACGCTCTACCTCACAGGACTTGATGGTACTGCCGTTAACCCCGTAGCACGTACAGGTGGGCTTGCGGTCCCTCGTAATGGTCTGAAGCTTGCATTTCTTATCATTGAAGGCCAGGCCGGAGGCAGCGGACCATGAAGAGAGATTATCCAGATCTTGTTAGAGAGCAGCACCATCATCCTCAGACATCACTACCTTGTATACTTTAGTGTCATCTGCAAACATTGCCACTTTGCTGTTGAGGATAGAATCTGGAAGGTTGTTCACATATAACAAGAGAGCAGGTGCGAGTATTGATCCCTGTGGGACTCCAGAGGTGACAGGTAGGTCACGTGATGTCGCGCCTAGTATGGTGACACGTTGGCACCTGCCACAGAGATACGCGTGAAACCATGTGAGCAGGTTCCCTCCGAAGCCAGCATCCTGCAGTTTTTCCATAAGAAGGTCATGTCTAACCTTATCAAAAGCTTTGGACATGTCTAAATCCCACAATCTACTTGACCAGCTCTGTCAAGAATAGCACCGATGTAATCTAGGGTCTCCAGTAGATTTGTGACACATGAACATCCACTCCGGAACCCGTGCTAACAGTCCCCAATCAGATCTTCTAATCGGTCATGGATGCAGTTCGAGACACAACGTTTGAGGACTTTAGAAATAATGCAAAGTAGGGAGATAGGCCTATAGTTTTCAACATGATCTGTTTCATCCTTCTTATAGACAGGCACTACATTGGCCAATTTCCACTCAGACGGTATGTAGCCTTTCCCCAGAGACCTGTTGAACAGCTTGCATAGTGATGGAGCAATAGTAGTGGCGGTTTCCTTTAGGATTCTAGCCGGGATCTTGTCTGGACCACTGGCTTTGTTTGGGTCTAGTGATTTTAGGACAGCCTCAACTTCACTGACGTGCAACACAATATTGCTAAAGGAGGGTTCTGTGGCAGGGAATTTCCCTGTGCCGTTATCTACTTTGTCCTCTTGAGGGACAGAGAAGACTGAAGTGAAATAGTTATTAAAAATGTCCGCAATTTCTTCTGGGGTGTCAGCGTTTGCACATAGGTTACCAGTTGCCATGGAGACACATTGTGGTATGTTGCATGACTTTGAGCGAGATTTTAATACTGACCAGAGATGTTTGGGATTGATCTTGAACTCGATGTTAGCAGACTCAAAGAACTCGTCCCTGCTTTCTCTGATCGCGCTTAACTTGTGAACGCAGAGTTTGAAATTTGACTTTTAGTGACTCCGATGGGTGCAATCTTAGTTTCCTGCGTATGGTTTCCTTTTTCTCGATAAGATTGATAACGGCACCTGTGAGCCAGGGCATGGTGTAATAAAGCCTTTATTTTGGCTTTGTCATCAAGAGAAAGTTGTGCCTTGTACAACAAGTCTGTGCCATTCGTCAATTTCTGAACACCAAAAAAACTTATTTAGTCAAGTGGCATGACTACTGTGAAAAACATTAACATTAACTTTTCTCTGCAAGAACAGTTTAGTCTGGCAAAATAGTCAGCCTGGCTATTTTGAATCTTTAGATCTGGTTCTTGCTCTCTACTCTGAGCAAATTACACTACAATCAAACCTCGCATATAAATAGAAAAGACACTGTTAACGTTAAAAATGTCAAAGGGGGTAGGGTGAGGCACTTTTGCCTTCTATAACAATCATAAATTATGTATGCATAAGGCAAACATGCAAAACATGTGTTGTGTTCTTAAACAATGAAAGAAACTAGTGCCCTTAACCTGAAAGATCCAGGGTACCCAGGATAAATCTGTTTGAACAAACCAAGAATTCATTGTCACCTAAGAGCAGCAGTAATGTAGAAGGGGCCACCACGCACTACCAAAAAACAGCCCTGTTAAAGGACAGGTTAAACACATCACTAAGTGGATAACTTAAACTACACAGTAGTACGCTGCATTTAAGAAATATTTGCACTGCAAGCATCAACAAAATAATGTACATGTATTTTAGCTACCCTTTTAGCTCTCAGTTGGCATCTTGTCAGAACTCTGTGTTCTTCAAGGTTTCTATTTTGCTGCCTTACCACGTCCACGCAGGTACTTCTCCAGTACTGAAAAATGGCCCCTAGCAATAGGAAAGCATGTTAAATTTGCAGGTCTCTAGAAAAGGAATTAAGAGCAGATGTCTGTAAATATCGACCAGAGGTCTACCAAAGTGAAAAATCGAAAATTCTCAAAAAAGTTCACAAAGTAGCACTAGGTAAGCTATTAACGAAATGTAATTTTTACTTCGATCCAATAATTATTTTCGATATACGGGCGGGGGGGGGGGGATTATTGGTTTCGCAGTTTTCGGACTGGGTTTTACAGGCCCGAGACCATGAGTAACGAAAAAATCGTTTTAAAAACCAAATCAATTGTAATGCGAACAACAAATAACGTATTCAGAAAAGTACATAATTGTACACATATTTTGGAGATTTTTCATTATTTTCAATATTTTGAATGTTTTCGTTCAATGAAAAAATGGCAAATTTCAAAGCCCAAAATCATCGACTGGTACCTTGATTTCAGTAAAGAGTCTTGTGTCACATTAAAGAGCGTTACCTCTTCTTTCAAAATCTGTTTTCAAAACTATGGGCAACATAAAAGAAAATTTTTGAGGCCAAAAAATACAAGGAGTACTTTTCTGAAATTTGAGCTTTCCAGACTTGGCGGGCCGATGCTAAAAACTAGAAAAATACAATAAGAAATCAATTTGGGCAACAGTGGCTTAACGTTATCAGCCATCAGAAACCACCACGTGTTTATTGAGCGATCTCATAAAATTTAAAGCCGTTTTCCAACAACAGAAACAGAGTTTAGCCATCTTCTTCTACTAAACGCATGAGTTACCTGAGGTTGTCAAAGGGCAAAGCACATTAACAAACTTCAACAAGCACTCGGTTTCTTCGTCCAGGAATTAGACTTTAGCTGACAGAACAATGCCTACAAGTGTATGTTTCATACCTTAGCATGGGTTTGGAAATAAAAAGCATCAAGGACAGTACGACAAGACCATCTTCTGCTGCTCTCAAAACGACGGAGATTGTGTTAGTTTTCACAGATTGACAGCTTACCACCTGTTTTTTGGCTTGCGTTTCTATTGAACGCTTACCTCGTGTGGCGTGCGGCACGGATCTGAACTCTTCTTCATGACACATTGAACTGAATTTATTGGAAATATGCCACCACCACCAACAACACAAGCTTTTTTGTATTACTGAAGGGATTACCACAAAATGCGAAGAGTTGCAGGAAAAGAGGGGTACTACAAACCACGCCCAAGTTGAGCTGCTGTACAGTGGCTCTGAGTTTAATCACTTCAAGTCAGTATCATGTGATGAACTGTCTGATCTGGTTCCTAGATCGACTTTGAAGTCCTGCATGCTAGATCCAATACCCGGGTCAGTCCTCAAAAACTGTTATGATCTGCTTCTTCCGTTTATCACAGAGGTTGTGAACTGTTCTTTGCAGAACTCCACGTTGACTTCAGACATGAAACGAGCCATTGTCAGGCCCTCTCTCAAGAAACCATCACAAGATTACTGTTATGATATCTAGAACTTTCTGGAATTCATCTACGTTTGGTTTTTGGATAAGAACATTCTAGAATGTCAGTTTGCTAATCTCTATTATTATCCCAAACGTTATGTAAGTCTCTATAAAAGACTGATTATGTATTTGTTTGGAACATTCTAGAAATCCCCTCTTTAAGGTATATAAGCAACCCCTAGACTAGTTTTTTCTGTCTGTTGGTATGTCAGCTCTATGAGTGTAACTTACTTCTGAAGAGATTAAAGTTTGTGCTCTACGAGACCTAGTCAACTCAATGTTCCTCATTGACTGACAAAACTATTACCAACTATACAAGAATCACAGACCTATCTCCAACCAGATGTTTCTTTTCAAGTGCTGCGGGAAGGTAGTTGCGAGTGAATTCATATCCCATATGCGAGAAAATAAACTTGAAGAGTTCTTCCAATCTGCTTAATGTATAGATTTAGCTACAGCTAAAAGCGAAGCTCCCTCTGAGAAATTTATAACTTAAATCGACAATAATTTTGTATTGCACAAATCAGTTAACTTAAGGGCACATTCATGTGACTTTTGAGGGAAAAGCTAAGTGATTTTGGAGTGTAACAAATCTTGCATCGAGTTGATATAGCCTTATATGTACACCCAAAAAATAGTCTTCGATCACATTTAAGAGCAATATAGTCAACTCTCGCCTTGCGGACACCCCGCTATAACGGACACCCCGATAATACGGACAGCAGCTAAATCCCCAGCAAACAGAAATTACAGATGTTTGACTGAAATCAACTCCCGCTATTATGGACACTCGCTAATGAGGACACTAACTCGAGGTCCCCACAGTCTCCGCTATAAAGGGAGTTGACTGTAATGGCTCTTGATCACAGTAGATAAGGTGTGGAAAACAAATTCTTGGAAAACAAATCAGGCCGAATTTTTTGCGTCCGACAAGTTTACAAATTCTTGCCAATAAATCTGGGTGCGTGCAAACCAATCTTTTATTATTTTTTTTGTACACCACATCTGAGGAGAAAGAGTTCTATGGGGCGCTGTTTTTATCATACAGACCTCGTACAAAATACAGTATTTCACAAATTTTCAAGACCAATTGCATTCATTCAATATTCAGGACAATCAAAGCATGCGTGGACTTTTAATTAGCAAAACCGTTCAAAAAATTTCCAAAATCACCTATACGGCCAGCCAGTTCAAACTTTTGATAAGCACCAAATTTGCGAAGAAATTTTAAAAGAGTTACGCTTCAACTTGATAAATAATTTGTTGAGTCTATTTTTGATTAATGGTTGTATAATGATGTGTAATCTTAATTAGCGTTTGATACGCTCGGCATTTTGAGTACTCCTGCAAGTGATGTTTATGAACGCCTCAAAACAAACGGCAAAGCGATGAAAATTACACTTTTGAGACTACCAACAATCAATAAAGAAATATAATTCGGTAGAACATTTACAGAGACAACAATTTTCATTCACGAAAACAAATGAGTATTTAAGTGTCTCTAAGAATCCTCAAGTCTTTACTAGTAAGCTTAAAGATTAAGTTTATGTTTTCATCCGCCAGTTTCCCGGTGTTTGCTGTTTTCAAAGATGATCTCACAACAAGAAAACGCTCAAAGCTTTCTTCTTACAGCCAAATTATAACAAATATTCTTCGGAAAGTTTTTTTTTCTATTTACGATGAATTAATATCGACTAAAGGCTTTTTAAAGTTCTGTAAGCTTAAGCTTATATCAAACCTCATACTCGGTCAGATCGGTGTCTCAGTCAAATATTAATACAAACGTGCATAAACTAGCTTCATAAACTGCACTGCTGGACTTCATGAAATTGGATGTAAATACAATAATTACTCAGGCTTACCATATTTCGAGATGCAGCTCCTGAAAGCTATCAATTAAGGCAAGGGTCGCTTGAACCTTTATAATTCTCGTACGCATCCAACAAGGTGAAAAACAAAAACGATGCCATCCGAAATCGGATTATCGGCTTTGACAAGAGACGCATTTCTCAACCAAAAACCCAGTAAACAAACCAGCCATGAATAAGAGAACACTCTTGATAGCAGCTGTATTTCATTTTTTACATCCAGT
>NC_133203.1:17202462-17234962 GCF_958299795.1 Porites lutea
CGTAAAGATGAGCGGTGTAGTCAAACAGCTGATGTATGTATTTAAATTGTTTCGAGTCACCGCAGCCAGCCGGGCAATGTTCACTCATTTCGGACCCATAGACGTATAGGAACGCTTCTGATCATGTATCCAAAGTATCCGGATTTGGATATGATCCAAGGAATCCACCAGGCCATTGTGGATTGTTCGGATCAATAATCCATTTTTGTATTTTAGTAGAGAAATGAAATATCCTTTTTTCAGATTAAGACTCCGGATTCAGTAGAGAAGCGCACCCTGATTAGTTAACGGATTTGTTCAAGTACTGCCGGTAAGAAATACCGCGTTGTCGGTCAAGCCACGAGAGGATGGGTACCGACTATACCCCTTCCAGGAGCCCCTTGCACCCTGCCTCTCCCCATTTCCCTTAGCTTCTGCGGGCTCGTTGTAAATTCGCTGCTCTCCAGGAAAATCGTCAGCTACACATGTACATTAGGACGTGTGATGCTAAACATTATCAGTGATTAGTGTAGAAGGTGTTTTTAAGTCAAAAACGAACCAAAAAATAGAGCTTTTTTCCAGCTAGATATTCCACCAGTCGTGCAGAGAAATCAAATTTCAAAGATACAGTGTTTTAACCAGCTCACCCCACCCCTAACCCCACCCTAAGCCGAGACGGGGAGTATGATCGCACTCAGGTACACGCGTATTTAATACCAGGCAACCCGAACTGTCAAAAGAAAAAAAACAAAACAAATTTAAAACGTATAACGACAACTGATTGTTTGTAAATGATCGGAATGGACAGGAGACTGCCCGCCGTGGAAGACTCAGTGTAGAATGAGTTTCTCTTACTGTAAACACATTTGCATGATATGCTTGATTTTGTATCCTGTCAGTGAAAATAAAAGAAAAGTACTGTATGAATAAGATAATATCCTGCCTTTCAATTTTATCATGACGGGGAAAAACATTTTCGCAGCGAACCAGTTCCGTATTCTCCAATAAGATTGCGTGACCAGCATCATACATGTTGGTATCAGTTCATGTGTAAACAACTGAAAACAGATTTTGATCTATGATTCTCTCTTCCAATGCAATTGCCTTTTCTAAGTTAATGGACTATTCTATCCACCCTGGTTACTTTTATGAATTAGATTAATGTTTTCCGTTTGCTGAATTTCCAGGATAACAGTGCGTTCACATCGACCGATGACAAGGGAAAAGAATACTGCATAAATTATTTAACTAAAGAAAATGTGACCTTTCGAACATTTTAAACTTGATTGGATGGAGCGCCGAAATATCGACGGCTTGAAGGTTTTCTTTTCATAAACTATGCTGTTTCATTGTGTTAAAAGTCGCAAAAACTTGATACATGTAATGAATTATTGTGTTAGTGAGGCTTTGCAATAACGGTCGCCTTTCGTGTATTGTAAACAGTCATAACAGAAAATAGGCATATTTCGTGGATCGGCTGTGCTCATAAATCGCTGAAATCACAAGATGTTTTTATGTTTCCCTGTTTTTGAACATTCATTTCATTGGTCTAAATAGATATTTTGTTAAGAAGAAGTGGGGATTTTGCTCAGTGCCAGGATAAAAATATGCATTTTTGAGCCCTTTCCCACCTACGGCAAAGTGGGTGTAAATCGAAAAATATTTATTAAACATGACTTGCTTTTGAAGGCTCAAAATTGTCTGCTTTACAAGAATTGAATTGAATTTAAAGACCAATTTAAACCTGGGAAGTGAAAAAAATCATTGAAGGTGAAAAACTTTGAAGTGGTAAACTCGGCAATATGCTCTATTTTTACTCTTCTCCACTGCAAAAAATTGGCCGCCCGGGCGCTGAAGCGATTTTCGTCCCGAAAAATCTTGTTTTGAAATATTTCCAAAAACTAATGCCGTTTCAATTACTTTTGGACCAATATATATTCATGGGCAAAGTTTAAAGGAAATTGATTTCCCGACGCGAAACGCAGTGGACTGGTTTTAGGGAGACTCTCTCTTAAGCTCCCTTAGAGTATAAAAGTATAAGTTTACAAGGCCAGGATCGAGTGTATACCGAGTAACTAAATGATAAAAATTTGATCAAAATTAAATGAAAGGCTAAGACTCTAAGCGCTGTCTGATAACGAAACGGTAAACAAGAAGTGCTGCCTCTCATTTAATAGAGACGTGAAAGACTGTGTGGACCACATCCAGAACTCCTGCGAAAACTGCAAGAGAGGAACGCTCAGGGCTAAGGAGACTAAACAGGGGCATAGCTACTTGTACGCACGGTCCACACATGCATACCCAAAAAAGGTGAGGAGAAAAAATACAATGAAATAAATATAACTAAAAAAAATGGGTTACCAGAGTAGCGACGACATTAATTGGAGAAGCGAATCTTGGATGATTTATTTATATCGACAGCTTGATGATGTAAAGCGTGAACGCGTTGTTTTCTCCATAACCTGTCTTTGCAGTAGACGAAGTAGGGCTTTCAATCCTCTGTATTTATGTCAGGTGATTGCACCTGTCGACAACACCAAGAAACTTCAGTGAAACCCAGTTAATATGGTCACCAATGGGCCAAAAACGTTTCGCCATATTAACGGGGTTGCCGTATTAATGAGGGGTTTTTTTACAGGAAAATGTATAGTGGTTTTTTCCAGGTGGCCAAAAAAGTGGCCATAGTGACGAGGTGACCGTATTACCAAGGTGGCCGTAAGGCAGGGTTTCACTGTAGCAGATTCACTGCACTTAGAAAAGTGTATGACTTTCCTTTTATCTCTGTTTTGGGCCATTTCTTTTACCCGAAATTTCCTCTCACTTCATTCACCAAAATACCCTTAATGTTTTTGTTCTCTGCATTGTCATACCTAAAAGAAATACCAGACAACAAGATGGGTGTCTTACTTGAGTCAATGAAGGTTGCTTTGTCATTTAATAAAGCTGTTATCCTTGTTTTTGAAGCTTGACGACAAATTGAAGTGTAAGGAAATAGTATTCCTAAATAATCTTGTTTATCTCCTGATGATAAATAAAGGCACATGTTTACAATATTTGAAGATGGTATAAAAAGACCTTTGAAAAAAAAACAGAGGAAAATGATATCCACAGGATTAAAGTCATGTCTTACCTAAATCATATGGAAAGACCTGTACTAACGCTTTACACTTAGGACAGTACTTTACCAAGATTGTTATCTTTTGGAATGGCACTGCACTGGTGACCACTGGCCCCTGCCCCTTCATTGTCTTCACTCTCCTCCGAAGACAAATTCAATAACATTGTGTAGCTTTAGTAAAGCCTTTATTTTGGATTTGTCATCAAGAGAAAGTTTTGCCTTGTCCAATACTTCTGTGCCATTTGTCAATTTCTGACTACCAAAAAAACTTATTTAGTTACAGTGGCATGACTACTGGGAAAAACATTAACATTTACTTTTTTTCATTAGCATTTCCTTTTTTCAATATTTGAAGATGGTATAAGAAGACCTTTGAAAAAAACAGAGTAAAATGATATCCACAGAATTCAAGTCATGTCTTACCAAAGGGGGGAATTTCATATATCCCATGATGCATCGCTTCATACTGTATTATCAAGCTTCCCAATGCACGTGATCCTATCACTTCAACAGGGACGTGACAGTTGAACAACGGTGGAAAGCGACTTGTCTTGCCGATAAAACCTGCTGTACCTTTGCTGTGTCGACCTATTTACGATTTTCGTTCTACTACTCCAAACATATCACTTGTTAAGTCAAAGTAACCAGCCTTACGATAGCAAGGCAGTCCACGCAAATGTTCTTAGAAGTAGAAGCTTCGTAGCGAGGAAGGTCTTTGCTTCAGTACGTCCTGATTTAACGTGCGTCGATAAAGCTCTCCATGGATTAACAAACGATTTCCACGTACTTGTCTTGAAATAAATACATATGCTAGGTGTGAGATTTCTCTTCGTTGCTTCCCATTTTTGTTCTTGACTCCCCAGCGCATAAGGAGGCACGTAATGCCGTACAAAAGGAGTGTGAGAACTGTAAAAAGTGCTTTTGTGACCGGAAAGTTGCTAAACTTAAACAAACAAATGTTAGGTGGTGGTGGAAAGAAATCAAAGGCGTTACTGGGCTGAGGTGTTTGGAAAGTTGGGTGCAGCAAATGCTTGGAGATCAGTAAGAGTCCACTGAGTTGCTGGCTAACAGCTTTAACACCTTTTTGGCTAGTCTCACTGCTGACTTTGTGCCGATGCCTCAAATTATCCCTGGTTCATTTTTCCCGGTCCCTGAACACCTGCTGGTTGACACACATATGGTATACGAGGCCCTGAGAGGCATTAAATCGAACAAGTCAGGGGGGCCTGATCCCATCCCGGGGAAAGTCTGGAAAGAGTGTGCTTTTGAACTTTCACCAGTCATCACTGATATCTATAATGCCTCGATGGTACAAGGATACGTCCCTGTGTTTCTTAAGCAATCCGAAGTTGTCCCTGTACTAAAATGTTCGCCACCCAATATTGCAAAGGTCATGGAAGGGCTTACGCTGGATTCCCTCTTCAAGCAAGTCTGTGACAAGCTCATCACCCACCAGTTTGCCCTGGCCAGGAAGTCCACAACCCACGCTCTTGTTTACTTCCTCCAAGTCATCCTTGAAGCCCTTGACCAAGGTGACACTTATGCACGCCTCTTCTTTACTGATTTCAGTAAAGGTTTTGATTTAGTCGATCACAATATCGTTATCCAAGAAATGGAGCTGCTGGGTGTGCATGAGGCCACTATCAGATGGATTGGCTCGTTTTTAACGGACCGTTCACAAAGAGTGCGAATCAGTCAGGTTTATCCACATCCAGTTACACCGAATGGGGCAATACCACAAGGAACAAAACTCACGCCATTGCTGTTCACCATATTAGTGAACAATCTGTGTAGGGACTGGAGATATAGGATTAAATACATTGATGACACCTCGGTATTTGAATCTATTCCTCAATGTTTGCCTAGCTACCTTCTATTTATCGCCGATAATATTAACACCTACGCTTCCATGCATAACATGCAGCTTAGTGGGAAAAAACGTAAAGATATGGTTATCAATTTTTTCAAGTATCAACCCACTGTGTAACACCGATTCAGCTTAATGGTATGGTCATTGATAGAGTATTTAGTTATAAACTCTTGGGGGTTATTATCTCTAATGACCTCTCTTGGAACGAACATTGTGACAGTATCCATAAAAAAGCTACTAAGTGATTGTTTGTGCTGCAGACCCTCAAGAGAGTTGGACTGGGAAGTAACGATCTTGTGTTAGTCTACTGTAGTATTGTTAGATCCATTGTCGAGTACACCTCGCCAGTTTGGGCTGCAATCCCTTTATATCTGGACGAGTTAATTGAGTCTGTACAGCAGAAAGCTCTCAAAATAATATTTGGCGGAAACCTATTTATTGTTCTGGCCTGATCATCCAGACCAATTGGGTTAATTACGTTTAATGCAAGGAACTGATATTGTGATAGCATACAAGAGTACCGTTTCTGTATGATGTTGAGGACAACATTTTCTTTTAGAGGGGAAACATGTAGAGGACTAAGTAGAGAGGACTGAAATGGACTGGGCCCAAGCCCTGAATCGTGAGATGATGCAATCGAATGTAGTAGGAACGACTGAGTGTCGAGTGAAGTAAAGATGTTGAGTTTAAAAGATAATTTGTCGTTTAGCTGTTGTCGTTGACCCGGATTGGGCTAACAACTGCTGGACAGTTTTGGTTTTAGGTCAAATCTCCCATTCTTCATCATAATCCATTTTCAAAGTCGCTTTGAAGTTGCTTTATATCTTACCGGATTTTTTAACCAACATTTGCTTGAAATTTGGTAATGTTTAGTAATAATGTTTACTATTTCACAATAGGATTTTTTTATAGTAGTAACAGATCATTTCTTTAGATGCATTGCATTATCGCACATGCGCAATTCAAACTTTGATGCTCCAAAATGCTTTTCTTAAGGGTGGTTTTTCTCTATAATAATGAGGTTTTAGACAGGTAGTCACAATTGGAGGTTCAACTGTACCTCCCCTTTCAGTAATAATGTTAATAAATGCACTTTGAATTAAAACACCCACAACTCAATGCAACTCAGTAAGCAAGCATATATTTTTCAATGACTTGTTGGATACAAAAGTAATCTTGAATTACTGTCCTGGACGTGTCAATGCACATGTGGTGCAAAACCAGTCAGCACGTGGTGTTCTTTTAACACCTGCACATACCCTAAAAATCAAACAAAAAAAACTTTTAAGCCTGCAATAATTACTGTCCGTGTGTCGCTCTTATAATGTGAGCAGTTTTACACCCATAAAAAGTACATGTCGCTGTATTTCCAGTCATTAGGACAGTCGCTTAGAAAACAATGGTCTAAAGTAAATTGTTACTGGAAGGTATACCCAAAAACAGTAAATCCTTATTTCACATTGCTCCTATGCAAACAATGCTCAGATGAGGGTAGTGGGGTACATAAATTTAAAAAAAGTACAGTAACATGTTGTCGAGAGCTCCTGTTAAACTAGAAAGCAAAAATATAAAACTTTTATATTCATTTCTGAGACAACTTTACTTAACCCTTCCGCTCCCAGAGACAGTATTGAGAAATTGATAAATCAGTCTTAACATAGTACTTATCCCGCTCACTGTTGGGTGAGAAAATGTCACAGACTCTTTCCAGTTTTTCAATTCTTTTTCTTTGCGTGACGGGCTTAGGCTACAAAAAAAATTTTGACCAGGAGGTCTTGTACATTACTTGTCAGTGCCTGCCGGAAACAATCAATGAACCCTTTTTTTGTCTCAGTATCTTGTTTCATTTGTTAGATTTACTGAGTTCGTCCCGTGTGAATACTTCGCTAAAGTTTCTGTCGCTTTATAATGCTGGTTGCATTTGCGAAGCTATGAGCAAAATGGCTAGATTACTAATTACTCCTGGCTAGTGTTAAATCTACTTTAACTTAATGGGAAGATGCCGGCAAAACGAATCCGTTTTAACCTACGTCAAGTTCGACCACTAAACTGCTTAACAAGAGTGGGAAATGATTTCTGTAGGAAATCCTTACTTGGTTATCGACTTAGGTAAGTTTAGCTTTATTTAGCGGAGCAATTGCTGCTAAGTCGTGATTTTTAATACTTCGGTTTTTTGTTGATGAAAAATACGGAGAAAAAAATATTGAGCAGAAATTACTTTTGTTGGCACGTGGTTTCACATAATTTTCGATAATGTATTACTAAAAGATTCTGTCCAGATTTCTTGATATTTTATCAATTTTTTTCTATCACACGCCACCCAACAAACGATCGCTAGCCTCAGGCATTTGGCGCTTTACTAGTTTGCTTTTGCATTTTGATCACCGTCTCATGAAAGTGCTTTTAATTATTTCTGGCAGGAAATATGTACCGCGTGTGTTTGTTTGGCGCCCAGATCAGTGATATCAGTAATCAAGAAAAAAAGAAGAGATTCCATGCAGGTAAGAAAACCTAGTAATTATATCACTAGCTTTTGATGTTAAAAATTATTGTTCTGCATTGTTCTATTCTGGGTCAACACTCGAGAGAGTCAACTCTTTTCTCAAAAAAATTTCGCGGACAATTAACCTCGCTGGGTCATGCTGGGTCCCCTTGTTTCTGAGCTTTTGTTATCTGCGTTGCATAGTACTAACCTTGGGTAGTGAATACCTGAAAACTGCAGTTAACTTGCAAAATGCGATAATCATTCCCGTAGTATCCTGGGTAGTGTATACCTGAAATCTACAGTTAACTTGCAAAAATGCTCTAATCAATGCTGCAGTATCCTGGGTAGTGTATATCTGAAATCTACAGTTAACTTGGAAAAATGCTCTAATCAATTCTTTAGTATCCTGGGTAGTGTATACCTAAAATCTACAGTTAACGTGCAAAAATACTGTAATCATTCCTGTAGTATCTTGGGTAGTGTATACCTGAAATCTACAGTTAACTGGCAAAAATGCTCTAATTAATGCTGCAATATCCTGGCTAATGTGTACTCAAAAAATACATAACATTGACTTATGGAAGTGATAATCTTATTCAACTCTTACTCTTTTCTACCAATCATGGTCAATTAACTGCTTTCTCTTATTCCATTATATTTTTCAACACCGGCTCGAAATTGATTTTGGCACCAGTGTTGCCTTGAACAAAGTGGAGTAAAAGAGCAGTATAAGAACAGTTATTGCAGTATTTTGTGTTAGTGATCTAGGAGCCTCTGAATTTGGCGATTTTGCGATGGTGACATATCCCCAGGACTATTTCATTTGCTTGATATGAAAGCAGTACAAAAAAATCTTAAATCATATCGGTACTTGTCTGTTAATTGTTTGTCGGCTTTATAAGGATTTGATGCCTTTACATACTGATACAGGACCATACAGTAGTTAGCACGTTTGTTAAATTTGGTAATCTTAAATTAGAAAGGAGCTACTTTTATGAATTTCATGAAAAACATTTTCCCTGCCTTTCAGGAAGCGGCTTAAATAGTTTCAAAAATGTAGTGCAGTCACAAAACTGAATTCTTGAGTTTACCTCCATTTCATACTATCTTACTGCCTGAAACTGAAAAAGACGCTATGTAAAATGTTTTTGCCATTTTATTATTACCGAAATAGTAAGTGCCTCGAAAGAGCAGTTAGCGGGACAGAAAAAGATGTAAACCTTGCTTTAATTGGATATAGCCTGTGTAGCAGGCGCTAGGAAATAAATGGGCGCAAAGAAAAAAAGTGCGCGAGGGAGACACGCGAGGGGAGAGGGAGCGCCTGCACGGAAGGCCCCCGAAAATCGTTTCCCGCCCCCTATCCAATTACTTGGCAGCGCTGCGTGATCTGTCAAATCTTTTGACAGAAAACTGATATCACTTCGCGCACTGAAACGCACATTTGCGGGAAATTCTGGAACATGTTGGTCGATTCCAGCGGTGTATTGCAAGCAAAATCAAATCGCGGACCAAAACAAAAAGAGGGAAATCCTAATATTTTCTGTCGTTTATGCAAAAAAAATTTGCGAATAGTTTACGGGCCTATGGTTACGAAGAAATCTGGATTTTCGTCTTACATGAATCTATTCAAGCCGTCCGCGAGGGAAAATGACTATGGTTGAGTGATAGGTCAAAGTCTCCATCAGATCGGGATATCTGTTGAGAAAATTGAAGGAGTGTCAAAAGTTGTTTGCTCTCCGTGTGGAAGAAAGCTTTTAAAGTTATGTGGCATGTTTAGTTCTGTTTCATCGGCACTTGCTGAAGTTTCTTGTGAAGGCGATGGCGGTGAAACGTTTAAACGAAAGATTGGAGCTGTTTTAACTCCGGGAAGAAGCCCTGGAAATGCTAACAGGAAACAAAAACGGGTGACTTCCCCGTCAAAGCAGACCGAAGGCTGCGTTCCTCGATCGAAAAAGACGCTTTTTGACAAAGGAAATCGTTCAGAGTCTGAGATCGCCGATTCTGTGCAAGCGATTTCATCATCGGATGCTATGTTGTCGAAGTTAAACGTGGACGACTTGGACACGTCAAGTGGTTCCAAAATCAAAGTCGTAATTGCTTTTCCTTCCGGACACGTCCGCGCACAATCCACGTTTGATGGCGAAGTGCAGTCTGTAATCATGTATCTCGCTCTGGGTCGTTGGGGCCCTGCGATGCGAGCGATGTTTCACCATCGAGATTTGTTCGCAGAACTTCTGGCTGCAGTGCAACAACAAGCCAACCGAGAGTTCGCTGAGTACAGTCAGTTCGACAGTTGCCTGAAGATAACCAGCCCAGATCAACTTGGAGTTTTTTCCAACAGAGCGCTTGTTAAGGAGTTTTCGGTTCAGTGCCCGATATTTTACTCTGTCGTCACTGGGGCTTGCAAGGACGCGTCCGATTTAAGCTCCATCAACACGATAACGCTTGCCACTTCTTCGATTGCCAGGACAAGAAATAGTACCATGTCTGCTGTTGCATACAGGATTTCTTGTATACTGTATCATAGTGGTATCAGCAGCAAGGATGCCATGAGACTCATTCTTGGCATTTCCATGTCTCCCGACATGGTCATTTCCATGCATCATAAAATGGGAGAGAATTTTGACCATAAGGTTCATCTTTGGAAGAAAACCTGACATCAAGGAAATTAATCGAGGAGATTAAAGTGCAGCAAATCCAAGATCTTCAAAGTGAGGATATGGATATCGACGTTAATCTGGAAGAAGTTAAGCTTAGTGAATACAAGTGGTACAGCCATGAAACGTACAAGAGGTCAATGAGTTTACTTGAAGCCGAAAGAAATTTCGAAGGGGCGTCTTTCACGGAACAGGATGTCCTAGAAAGATGCATCAATAGGGCACTGAATAAGTTAAAGGAGGAAAAGTTGCCTCTGTACAGGTAAAAATTAGTACTTGATCATAAAGAAGCTAGTAGCAAAAAAATAAATTTTATTCAAAATAAAGAAATGACCAACAAAGTAAAACATCATTGCAAATGAAAAATATTATGTGATAACAAACAGGATTTGTCTGCTGAACACTTATAGAAACAAATAATTTTTTTATTTTTCGAGGTCGGAGTCTTCCTGTTGGTACCTTTTTTTCACCTTGTTTCATATGCAGTCACAGACAGTCCTTACTAAGCAATCTTAATATTTTTTATTGAGGGTGCGCCCATAGTGGCACCGAAACCAAAACATAAAATCCCTTTTCTGTGACCCCATTATGGGTAACAACCTCACCCCAGTTGTTCAAAAGGTGGAGGTGGATAGCTCTATGCAGTGGATAGTGCAATTGGTTTCGCAAATGCTTATTCGCTAAATTTATCTAGTGGATGGCTTTATCCAACGGTTCAACAACTGGGGCGAGCTGATTTCACTATATCTGACAGCAGTTTCAAGACCCTTTTGTCAGGACTGTCAACCCCTGTGTCTTCAAATATTGAGAATAGATATGAACAACTTGTTCTCATTTTTTTTTTAAGAATTGTCAGTGATAATATTGACTACGAGATTACAGCTCGTGTACAGACAAAGGATCATGTGAACCGGTCCCTCCACTGGACGCACCAGTTTGCTATTGTTGATAGGGTGCTCAATCCCAATCTCGACGATACCGGTCCACAGAAAGATGTCAAGAACTTACAGCTTGTGGAGCTGTTACCAGATGAACGTGTGCAGAAAAACCTTGTGTTTCAATGGTCTATCCTGATCAGCCAAATAGTGACTAAGTTTCTACCTGCATTTAGACCCTATCAGGCCCATGTGGTATATCACATACCACACACATATTCTGCTGAAATGGCATCAAAATCAGAGACTGTGAGTCTGCAAATAAATTGTGTTTATTATTTAGTTTTGGTTAATCTTGTTATTGTATTTTGCCAATTGCTGCATTAAAAATTTGTATTTTGCTTTGTGTTTCTACAGTGTTCACATGGTATGGAATTTAAGAACCCAAATGTTGCTGCTGACATGTCACAAATACTTAAGAGCTTCCACCAGAAATATGTGCCCTGCGTTCAAGATGGAAATAATCGAACGGTACTCTCAGCAGTTCCACTGCATGGTGATCAACTGTTAGAAGAAAGGGCAAGAAATGTACAATGGACATTCAGAGATGGAGAGAGCCAGTATGACAGACTGGAGGGCTTGACAACTGAACATGCAGATTGGCATGCAAAGGTCACATTATACAAGGTTGTAGGCACTGAAACAGTTTTGTTATTAATACTAACTGGATTTTTGTATGCAGGTAGAAGCCCATGAAAAAAATAAATAAATAATGCCATTATCCCAGAAAAGTCACATGTCAAAATGTGGGTCACCAAATCTCTGGATGAAAGAATGCTTTTTAGCTTTTTTGTACTTTTGAATTTAGCCAATCTTTTTCAAAAAATAATACATTGTAATTTTATTTTTAAACATTCATTGTACGCTTTCTATTTCTAAGGAGATTAAATCAGTCATAAATACCATTTCATTATCATGTACAAGTAATCAAATAGTGCAAATATCAGGATCTCAAGATTTTAGTTCTCCAGTGGTCAGCCTCTGGTTAATAATTAAAAAAAAAAATAGAAAATAGTGAAAAAAAAAAAGTAATTATTTTTCTTTTCTTTTCCTGAATCAATCACAGTCTGAATTTGACATGTTTGTCAACAATAAATCAGCTGCTGAGGTTGGAACATCCCAAGCAAGTATGAACCGCTGTGGGAAAACAAATGCTGCAAAGGGAGTACAAAATCATTACAATTAATACAAGGACTTCCATGCCAGAGAGATGGAAGCTCACATCTGTGCGTCTTTCATGGACATGTGTGGAATGACAAGTGTTAATGGTATGAGAGAAGTTCATTAATTAAAGTATTAATTCTTTACGTGCTTGACCTGCAAAGAGTTAATGAAAGTTTAAACAAGGATCCCTAAGACTTTTTGAATGAACTAGGGCCTACTGGGACATGACTTGTATAGGTATTTTAATTTGTCAGGGTTGTGGATCTTCTTGTTGAAGTTGTAATAATAATTATTTACTATTATTAATAAGATGAACAATAAATCAACAACTATTGTAACCTTTTGGTAATTTTGCTTTCGCAGACACACCCACCTGTATATTTCCTAGTCAAGATACAACTAGTGATGAAAAAGGCAAATGGCTACTAAAGTTATGCATGCGGCATGTAGAGTTGTATGTTCTCCGCTCAGATCAGCTTTTGTCCCTTGTGCAGCAGACTACTGAACTGGACCAATTGACCAGGGAACAACACATGTGTCGGTTTGAAGGCTGTGATAAGAGCTACCTCTTACATTCAAGAAGAGTGAGGTAAGGCGAAAGTTTTTTTCTAGTTTCCACTTACATGTATGCTGTCTAGTAATAATCTAGAAAGCCTTTTAATAGATGTATCTTCTCACACAATCAGCCATGTAGAGATGAAAAAAGAGAAATGTTCTGTTCCAACTTTGTCATTGGTTTGAAATATATTTTCCTTGTTTTTTTGATGTCCTGCATAATCTTACCCCCTAAGCAGTGGTGGATCCAAACTGAGGCCCGCAGGGCTGAAAAATTTTTTTTCGGGAGACCGGGCCACCTCCTTATCTAAGAGTCTGGATGCCCCCCCCCCCCCTTATCTCAAGGTCTGTATCCTGTACCGCTAAGAAGGTAATGTAATTTGTGAACAAAAAAAGATAGGACCATTAAATAGTAAAAAATATATCAGTAAGTATCATAGTCTCAAAAAGCCATTTTTTCCTATACAGACATGAAGTCATAGACCATCAACTGCACTTGGAAGCTTATAGGGCAGATGAAAGAGATTCATTTGGTTTTGTTTTTGCCGTAATAACTGTGGACTTGTGTTCAGCACCACCCATACACGGAACAAGTTAGTTATTTAAGAGCTCAGTAATAATGGGAGTTGTCATGGTGAACATTTTGAAACACGTTCATTATTACGTTAGTTTGCAGTCACTAACATACAACTCTCAGAAAGAACTTCTCTCTTAGTTGATAGGGAACTTAAACAAAAGAGCGACACACGCCACCCGGAAGTGAGGCCTTCTCCCTTTTTACATGCCTTGACGCTAACAAAAAATTTGTATTGCTGCCTTTCTTTTCTCTTATAAAGACAATTTACCTGAGAGTTTTAACCAAACCACTGCCCAATGATGCAAAAAGCCCACTATCGGTTGATGTCCGTCGCTCAAAAACACTTTTCCTTAAGCTTACTAACAACCATAAGTTGAGCATAGGAAAAGAAAAACAAAAAAAGAAAATTATACAATTTCTCCTGGTCTGAGAAATTTTTAAGCTCAAATTTAAGTAACTATCTCTTAAAAGAACTTGAAAAGAATACAAAAGCTGGAGAAGTGTTGGCATGAATAGAGCGGTTTTCACTTGACTGTCGAAAGTAATTGGTTTTGGTTTTGGTTTTGGTTTTACTACGCCCTTTGGTTGGTTAGTGTATTTACTTTGGTTTTGGTTTTACGACAGTCAAGTGAAAACCGCTCTATAACTGATGTGCATGTACAGCTGTATGTTAAAAATTTCTGTCTCCCACATTTATGTTATGTTATGAATGTTATGTCTAATCTGTGCTGTTTTTTTAGGCACGAACATCAGAGTCACCCTGATTTTCAGCCAGCGGAAACAGCATCCAAATCAAGTGATGTCAACAAAGATGAAGATTACTTGTTCAATTATCATCAGGCTAAGATGTCATTTGGCTTGATTTTAATGGCATTTGAGGATGCAGTGAAAGAAGGTGATGGTCAAAGGCTACATGAGCTCTACCGGCTCATGCTGTTGATCTACAAGTCCAAGGGCCACCACAAGTATGCTTACGTAACTCTCCTTCACTTGGTGAAACTGAGTGCTCTCTACAGTGAGTTTGAGGCCCACAGAGCAAAGTGGAACAGAGGGGTTAACACTACAGGAGGTAAAGGGAAGAACATTCCCCTTGACCTGTTAAAGGAGCAGAAGAACCTGAGTATCAAAACCCTGTGGCGCAACCTTGGTCCAAATTTAAATGAACATAATGCAATGCGACTGGCTGGAATTGTCGACCCGACTGATGACATCTTGGCAGGTGTAGACCGAGACTGTAATGTGTCAAACAAGTCTGCAAGTCGTTCTGTTGCAAATAAAGAGGAGGCTGTTAAGCAAATCATAGAAGACCTTGTTTCAAAGCAAGTTTTTACATATACAAGGGGCAGAGAAGGCCACCCATCATTTCCTGAATTTAAGTCGGACCTTCTTTCTGGCCTTGATTACAGAGACCTGCACAAGTGGATGACAGACTTGATTGAAACATGGGCATCAATTTATCAGCCTTAGTCAGAAACCATTGTTACTGGTAGTTGAACCAAAAATGTAAAGGGGCTGTGTCACCCAGGTAGTTGCTGTCTTTTTAAAAGGTGTGTGATGTTAATATTGAATTCCCAAAACTAGTGGTCAATTTTTGTTATCAAGACTATAGTTAGCCTTTAAAACTGTTTCCATTTGTCTATTGCTACGAAATGTTTAATTCTATGCTTACAATAATTACCAGAAATAATTACAGAATTTGTTTGGTATCTTCTTCATAACTTTACCGGAGTTTTATTTTGTGTAATAATGTTCTAGCACAACAGTGGTCTGCAACTGCAATATCCTTGTGACATAGCCCCTTTAAAATTTAGGTTATTTTAGTGGTGGATGTAGTGAATAATATCAGTCTTACCGGCAGATTCCAAGGTCAAGGAATTTATTGTAGAAAACAAGATTATTTACAAAATTGAAGCATGAATTTGTGGCGGATATTTGAAAAGCAAAGTTTAATTAATTAATACGAAGAGGCTCATTTCATTGCCTCCTACACGAAAGCTCTTTGATTCTACAGCTTTGGGTAAATATTATTACAGGAAAAGTATAAGCATTCTTCTTTTCATTTGAATTTTGTTAATGAATTTTAACAGAACTGACAGATTTAATCATTGATAAATTATGGATCTCCAGGCTGCAACCTATGCGGGGACAACTGGAATGTCTTGAACATAATAGTTATGAGCCAATATACTCAGGTTTTAAAATTACTTAACATAGTCATTCTGTAAATGTATTCATGGTTAGATTTTCATCTTCTGGTAATTCATTATCACTATCAAAACAAATATCAGAACCCAGTTCCATTGCCAGTAGTTGCTCCAGTGGTAACCAGTCCTCATTTGATTTTACACTTAAATTTGCTGCCTGCAACATTTCAATAGACTCGTCAAAGTTTGGTATGTCAAGGAAAATTTCCTGAATGATTTTCAGAATTTTTAATGCATGGTCAACAGAAAAAACTGGACAAGTATTAACTATGTCATGAACTGTAAAAATATGGTGACAATTTTGGGTTACATCTTCTACTAACTGGCTTGAGAAAACTTGCCCACAACATTTGGTTTTTGTCATCCTTTCTTGTAGTTCGATAAGTGCAGCTTTTAGATCAGCCTTGTCTTGATTGCTGACTGGTCTAGATAAGCACTGTCTTTGAGGAGCTTGTGCAGAATTTTCACGTTCAAATAAAGGAACTTCGGCAGAACATTTATCTCCAGAACATCTGCATAGATATGAACAGTAGCTGCAACAGTTGTGATTTGGTTTCAACGGTTCAATGTTTTCATCAAACTCCTTGTAGGCAGCTACACGCAAACAACCATCAGTTTTAACAAAACGCTTGATGCTCTCTTCACATTGACTTAGTTGCTGTCCGTGATAGACAATTAAGGAATAGCTGTTTTTTCCATCCCTTCCAGCACGGCCAATCTCTTGGTGCTGGTCCAACAAATTTCGAGCTGGTCCCCAGTTAATAATATACCTCACATCTGGGAAATTGACCCCCATGCTCAGGGCTGAGGATGAAACTATTACTCTAGGCTTGCCACTGGATTTTAATGCCTCAACTATACGCTCTTTGTTATGGCCCCATGATGTAGAATGGTATATACCAACGAGGCAGTTGCAAGGCAGTCTTGGAAGTGGGGGTGAGAATGCATTCTCTCCAAGTTTCAACATTAAATAGTTTGTAACACAGGCAATTTCATTCAGGGTGTTACAAAAAATAATTGTCTTTGGCATAGAATCTCCATTCTCTTTGATGCAGGTTGTGAGCCAGTCAAGTTCTGATAGAAGATGTTCTTTCTTGTTTTTCTTCACGCTAAATCTTATATTTTTCCTGTTGGGACTGATGCACAACACCAAGGGCTGTTTCAAGACAAGTTTGTTCGATACAACTGTCAAAGTATTTTTGTCAGCAGTTCCTGTTAAAGCTGCAAGTGGTGTACCTTTGGAAATAAACATTACCATTTTTCGTTTAATGATTTTGTTGGAAACTACAGTCAAAACCTACAAAGTCTGTCTTCTATTTTGGAGTTGTTATTGGCAGTGATTTAAAGACTTTTTAGATTATAAGGTTATGGATTTTTTATGAAGGATAATAATTGTTGACAACCAGACAAATAAAGGAACTTGATTTTCGTTCTCATTTACGCAAGATATGAAGTCACTTGTTACCATCTGTGTTTAATATTAGACCTGCAATAATGTAGTGGGAGAAAATATCTCTTGTATGTATAAAATCCCTTCACAGAATTTAAAGTAAGAATGCATGTAGGAGAATAAAAGAAATTAATTCTACAACAAACTAAGTTGAACAGCGGTTTAACCGAAAGACGGCTTTTCACTGAAAAATAATAAGACTACCGAAGGAGGAAAGGAAAGCAGCCAACACATTTTGTGGGGGTACTTTGTATACAGTGGCGTGTAATATATACAGTAAATTTGACATCCTACCTTCTCTAAAAAACGATCGCAATGTGGCCAGTTCTCCGAAAGAAGCACGGAAGACCTTCCCTTGTTTTCCACTCTTGTTTGAGGAATTATCTGACCTAAGAGCAAAGAAACTACCCGTGAGATAAATTTCCACGTGAAAGAAATACCAAAACAGGTAGGCTTACAAAATACACAAAGGCAGATTCGAGCTTTTGCCATGAAAAAGTTCAATTTCCTCTATTTTACCTCAGTCCGGTCCAGGTTTCGACAGTATGAGTTTCGTCGACGATACATGCCGCCAAATTCTTGTTGAACAAGGAATTCATTTTCTTCAACGATTCAACAAATCTCTTGTCTGTGGCAGCTTCTGCTGATGCATATACGATGTCAACCTTTCCATTATGAATATCGTCCAAGCACTCCAACTTTTCAGACAAATTAAATCCAGATAATCCCATCGAACTGATCTCAGAGATCTGATCTTGAATTATGCTGGTAAGTGGCGTGATAACGAGAATTGCAGCAAAACCTTCACCGCCTTCTCGACGGCCTTTCGCCTTTGCCAGGAACACCAACAACTGGAAAATTAAGCTCTTACCAAATCCTGTTGGCAAAACTGCAACTACATCCTTTCTTTTGAAGAGATGGCGTAATGCACTATCTTGCTCTCGCTTTAAAATGAAGCTAAATCCCTTATTTTTTAACGCTGCTAACACTTCTTCCAAACACGATTCGTATAAGTCGTCATCCATGTTGGTTCAACTCCGTGTTTGTTATAATTTAAGTCTCGTGTTTCCTTTGATTGACAGTTTTCTCGCCCAGCGCGGTTAATTTTTCCCGCGGGAGTCAATTGGAAATATCCGCACTCATAGAGTGCAAGTTGAAACGATTTTCGGGGGCCTTCCGTGCAGGCGCTCCCTCTCCCCTCGCGTGTCTCCCTCGCGCGCGTTTTTTCTTTGCGCCCATTTATTTCGCCCATTTATTTCCTAGCGCCTGCTACGCAGGCTATAATTGGATATTGCGGTTACTTTCATTTCAGTTCATGGTAGCTTGAGTTACTCTTTTGTGGGCAATTTACGGAAGTCCTATGGTACTCAGCTGACACCTCAAGAGCGTAGAGCTGTCAGACCTTGGTTTTGAATTACTTATGCAAATAAGCTAGCTAGCTAATTTGCATAAAATCTTTTCATGCTTCAAAGCTCATCATGTAAATGTTGCAGCGTAAATACTTACATGTGGAACCAGTGCTGGCATTCCGTGCATTGCATCCAATCAATTTTACCTGTTCCCTTGCATACAGTGGGTAGCGAGGTGTCCTGGCACATCTAGCATTTGTCATCATCTGTACCTGCTATGTGCACGTAACATCAGTATTATCATGGCCGCTTAAGCAGTGACCATAGACATTAACTCTTGCCTTTGCATGGGCAACTAGTAAATCAGTCTTCGCATTAATAAGAATTATTTATCTTGGGTATCCTGAATCCCTAACTTTGATTGGGTTTCCTGAAATGGTTCTCAGAAAATATCCAAGCTTGTATTGATAACTGATAAATATTTTTTTTATTCATTTGAGTTTCTTTTCTCAGGTATTGCCTTTTACAACAACATAGAAATGCACGTAAAGTCAATTGGAAACCCCAAAAATACCAGAATTCCAGAAAAAGTCAGTAACATAAAACTAAAACAGGGTCAACATATTCTGAAAGATGATATTGAACAGAAATACCCTACTAGAACCTCAAAAACAAAAACTTTTGATGAGGTGAAAGTGTTGTCAGGAATAGTCTGTCCACTTAAACACCTACATTACAACTCTGTAGAGGTGTAGCGTGTATTTATCATAGAGTATGCACCGTTGAAAATTTGCATTGAGTGCTAACGATGCAAGCCCTGAGGTGTCTGGGGGCTAAAGCTACTTACCACAGCAAAGGTTGATCCAGAATACATTAACAGCCTTATCTTATTGGGTAAATGTCAGGGATTGTATGATGGAGGGCTTTTCACTCTCTGTCATACTTGTCAAAGCGAACGTAATTATCAAAGATGCTTTTTCCCCCTGAAGATACTTCTAAACCACTTTTTGTGATTTCCAAGGGTATGCACATATGTCATACGTATATGGTCGCTACGCCCCTGCACTGTATGTTGCTGGTATTGTAATTGTAATTGTAAATATCTTATTATCCACTCCCCACAGGGCTTTTCAGGGATAATTTACAACACTGGTTGGGGGACTTTGCCAGACTGCGTAAGTTGCAGTTTACAAGTACTGAAGGAATGAGTGATGATGCCCCCATACATGAGTGTGAAAGTGAGATAGACCACTACACCGGGCACTATGTGCCCTACTCTTTACGAAGAGTGTGTGGGTTCTTTAACGTCCCACAGATTTATTACATGTGCAAAGGCTTGTGAGACAGGGCCTACGGTTTATCGTCCTTATCCGAGAAGACTAGAAAGTCTAACCATTTGCAGATGTCATTACAAAGGTAGCACTTTCTCCTCAGTTATTTAAAGACCCTGAGTGTTGGTCCGGCCGGGGTTTGAACCTACGGCCTCCCGCTCAGCAGACTGGCGCTCTCCCAACTGAGCTAACCGGGCGGCGGTATGTAAATTGCATTTCACCTTTCTGCTCCTTCAGAAAAATTCCAATGGTCCCATTGACACTTGAGCTGCCAGGACTGTTACTGGAAGCACCAGAATTTACAGAAGAAATATCACCTGCAAAGCCAAACACAGTCATAACGCTTTTAGTGCATTAACAAGAATACATTGACCACCTGCCTAAGTCATTTCACTATTCTGGAATTAGAACATTATGCTGCCTGCTTCACACGTTTGTAGATAAAAAGGGAAAAAAAGAATAATTAAATTTTCACACACATCACATAAATTTTGCTACTGAGGCTCAAATCATGTGCGTTTGGTTGCCAATTATTCCAGTACAAGGGTAGCCTGCGAACCACAGACTATTTCCGCTCATCGCTTATCTCCATTGGAAAAAACCGGAATTGGATGCTTTCACAGGCTAGTACAAGGGCTGTTCAGGTAGGAAAACCCGATTAAGCTCCTTTAAGCCCTGTTATTTTGTCTTTCTTAACAAACTCCTAATTATTATTGAGGGTTTTGTTAAGATTCACCTTGAACATCTGTGACAGCCACAAGATTCTTAAACGCAACTTGAACTATAATTTCTACCAGAAACTTAAGAGAACTCCGTTACAGATCGATCCATGACAAAAAGAACCCACACTGGTATGTTGAAACTGCTTATATGAGCCCAAGACAAAAAACCTGTTTATCCAGCTCTTATCGTTCTTATCTTGTCATAGAAAGCTCTAGAAAACATTACATCATATTCTAATTGGGTCCTTGAAATAAACAAATAGTCACAACACAGTACTCAGCATAAACACGTCTGTTCTATTGCGAGTGTTTCTTCTTCAACAGGTTTCTTAACATCAACAAAACATTTAAAAGATAAGTGATATTCATGCAGCTATTGACAGTACTTCCATATTATTCCATATCACTGGGAAGTGTGAAGAGTTGGTTATATGTTAGAAATAAATGAATTAATAGTGTTGGATAATTTTGCCACATCGCGTTGCAAGCTGTTAATAACAGAACAGAAATTATACATCAGAAGAAGTTTACAATATTGAAGTATGGTGAGCACATTTACCTTCTTTTCCAAATTCTTCCTCTTAGTGTAAAGCTAGCCTTTTTGACACTCCAAGTTTATATCACTTCAAATTAAATGTGTGGAACATCTTTTTTTTTTATTAGTAAAATCCGACTAGTGGTCTATTATCAGTGCTGCATTCTGATTCGTTGACCTACCACTAGGCTATATGTTATAGCCCACTAGTAGCAAAAAGCGGCGGCTTTGAAAACCAAAACAATGGCTTAAAGTTGTTTTGTCTCAATATTCTTGGCCAACTGGTTGGATTTTATTAAAACATTTAGTTCCCTCGCCCTCATGGCCTCTGAGTCAATAGCTATTGCCTCAGAGCCCAGTCGGGCTCAAGGAAAAATTATTAATTACATATTTGAACAAGTCATTGGTTCAAAGTAGATACACTTATTGGATTCCAAAATTAGTATAATTTGTGTTTTACATCACTAGGAAGACATCTAATTTAGCAAAATAGTAAAACCACTTAAATTCAGATAAGTTAAAGGCCCATGTTCACCCAAGTGGATTTGGGCGCTTGTCCCTTTGTTTGGGAAAAATCTATCTGTTGAATGCATTGTTCTGATTGGCTTTCAATTCTCAAATGGCAATTTTAACTACACAAAATTCTCACAATGCATTTAAGGTGACAATGGGCCTTAGCTTCAAGGACATCCGAAGCAGGTCAGAATCCTCTTTCTTTTTTTGAGCTACATTTTAGCGATATGCTTGACAAGTAACAATTTAATTTAGCAAAGAACAATGTAAAATATATTTTACAGTACCTGTATGAAAACTTTTCTGCTCTTTGGAGTGTATTGCTCTGTTGTTCGTTTTGAATTGAGAGTCATTGTCTATAGTGTCTCCATGATCTACATATTTTTTAAATAGAAGGTTGTGTATTAACATCCACGGCCTCAAGGCCTGCAGCTTTTTTCTTAAAACTTAAAGATCTTTTCATTTCGATCAACTTGAAGGTATGATCAATACCCCTGGCCAACATTACAATCAGCACTTGCCTCTGGGGTCTCTTGGGGAGTTGTAAAAACTTCTCCATCACTTTCCTCTGCAAAACAATCACAATCTTACATCAAACCATTAGATACCATACAAAATACATAATGTATGATCACAGGTAAGATTTACAAGACAATTTGTCCAATGATCTGATGTTATGTGCAGATCTCCTTTGCCATTACATTATCAGTACATCACCACCGGACTTAAGTCACTCACTCGCATTTACACTTACTTGGCATAATATTTAGGTCAGGGATTAAAAGTTTAATAACTTGCAAATCTACTATTTATTAGCTAAGCTTCTTCAAGTTTTTCGAGCTTGGCAGAAAGCTGGTTGATGCTGTCCGTTAATTGTTGCACTGAGCACCTGGGTAGTACTATTGGAGCCAGTTATTTCACCTTCAATTAATGTTCCATTGACAAAGTCTTGAACATCGTCTTCATTGCCCTGCATTTCCTGTTGCTATAAATAAGACAATTATGGTGGGATTTGATTAAGTATCGTGGAATAGTAATAATTGTTCAACAGACTGTAATACAGCAGAAGCAGTTCTACCTGTGAGTGTCCCTGCACAAATTAACCCCATTTAAGCTCTGTACATGTGTATATACACAGCTATTTCGAGAAAGGTTGTCGGCAAAGTGCACGTGACAATCCCAAAAGGTATTGTGGGTGGTTTTGAGTTCACTATTCTTCAAAGAAATTTGAAAGAATGGCACGAAAAGCCATGGACATATGTTTGTGGGTGCTAAAGGAGAGCAACAATAGAAGATTAGACAGCTACAGTATCAGGAACAGCGTACCCCATACTAAAATTAACGCTCTAACCAGAAGGTAAATCGGGCCATAATTTTCAACCAAACTTGGGCCGAAATAAACCAAAATAAGGCCTTAAAAAGTTCAACCAAAGGTGAACCAAAACGAGCCTCACTGAAACGTAAATGTTTGAGCCACAAAATAAACCAAAATAGAACCCAAATGCTAACCTAAATCCAGTGAAGCAAACCTGGGCCCAAATTGGGCCCAAATTACACTATCATTTTGGCTGAACGGTAACACGATTATATGACCACTGTCTACACGCTGCATACGTCTGTTATCCTGTTCGACCTAAAGTAGGCCACATTTGGGCCAAAATTACGCTGTATATTTGAGGACATCCAACCATTAATTTGGGTGGAGATTTTGCTCAAAAGTAACTCGACACCGGCAAACTCGAGATTGCGTGGCACATGTACATTTCCACGGTAAGCAGGCTAAATTTAGAATTAAATAATTAACAAACGCTTGTATGAAAATCGCCACAAAACATCAGCTGGATTTTTAATGCAGTTTAGCAAATTAAAATACATTGCTACCAGAATCTTTCTACTGTAAATATTACATAAAAGAACGAAACCAGGCCACGCGTCGTTTTAAATGTAGTAAAGAATTCACGTCACGTACAAAGTCCACTTGTTACAAACTGTTCGTGCATTTCTACAAAAATTACGAAGCGATTTTCTGAATCTATATGATTTAATCACATACCTTAAATGAGCACTAGCACTGCCACGATCACAATTCCAACGAATACATACCTTTCACTCACACTAACAGATTTATAATGCCAATCTTTCAGTGATAGATCTCTTGATAAACTTTGACACGTGACCCGTGCGGCTAAAAGTACCAAAAACAAAGTGATATATTTTATACGGAGCTTCTTTTTATACAGCTGTTTCCTCGCAGTATTTTTGTAATTTGGTTCTTGCATATGTGACGGCCTGGGTAAAAGCTTGATTAATCTCCTTCTCCTTCAGCTGATCCCTGTTGTTTTTTACACAGAAGGCCGTAACATAATCTGAAAAGGAAATAATATGTTAGAAGGTTCCAACTATGTTTTCAATATATGCTACAGTTATCATTAGGTACCACATTTTCTGCATAAGGCTGCCTGAATTGCTGGGAATATATAATATTTGGGAGTAGTCTCTGAGAAATAAATTATGACTCGCCAAATTTTTGCGTGTCGTACAATATGGTATTTTGAGCGGTTCTGGGCATCTCGCAGTCTTAATTGTCCTTTTTGGGGTCTTAATTTCGGTCTTGCAACCCAAAAACCCCAAAAGTTTCGGTCATGCAGAGGAGAACATTGTGGCACCATCCCACAGTCTTGAATTTCCTAACCTGTTCCAGGCTCTCAAATAGTCGGGGGCAACTGAAGAAGCGGGCGAGTCCTTCGCCAACTATTCGTAAGGCCTGGAACAGTCTAGGAATTCACCCGTCGCTACCACAAAAAATAGAGAAGATCTCACATTCACGGCAAACATAAAGATTCTCACTGACACGATTAAACGCCAATTGGCAGTGGCAGGAGTGTTTCTTAACCTTAATTGTTTTGTTTCTTTATCGACTATTCAAAACCTGCGAAAAGTACTGTAAACTGCTTACCTTTACAGACGTTAACTTTATGTTGGTCCGAGGGATGCTTGCCATCATTCCCGTTTAAACCACCCTCCCTCGCAGGAACCTCCTAATTCCTCTGTCGTGAAGACGAGAGGAATTAGTTTTTTGAGAAGATGTTAAGGGCCTTTGGAGTGTCCACCTTGAACCACACTTCTAAGATTTATTCAGTTTACTTGTAGGTCACTATAATCCATTTATCTGACAGTGTCGGTTGGTGACTATATGAAAGAAAATTGCACATTAGAAAAATTACCACATGGGATAATGCACGCGGAAGACCAGCATGTGAAAAACAATGGTATTTCAACGTAAAATTTGAGACAAAACAATAAAAAGGCCCCTCAGCTGTCATTAGCTAATTTTTTAGCTTTAGAGGCAGAAAGGAAGTGATTTTCAAATATCTGAGAAATTAATTCCAGGCGATTTAATAGAGAAGAAAGGGCATTTCCTCATGATTGAACTCTGCGGCAACAGGTGCACCAGGGAAGGGCAGCTGCCTCATAATAAACAAGCAACCTACACTACCTGGGTAGATCGTGGCTCCAAGTTAGCTCTTACAGTGTATCCCTGGGTAGCGACATCACTTTGAATGGGAAGGAGTTGTGAACCATCAGTAGTTTGCTGAGAGAACTGGCCTCCCTCTATCCATTCTTGCACATGTTTGCTAGCCAAATTAGTGAACTGCTCAATTTGTTCTTTTTGATCTAAAAGGGCAAATAAAAAATCATTGCCCCGGTTGTTGATCAAAATCATTCTGCATGTCCGTCAAATATCGTAACAGCAGTCATCTTAACTATGGCGACAATTCAGGTGTCACCTATCACGACTTTTTCAAGGGTCATGCATACAGTGGTCACTTCAGGGCCATCGCCGCGGATCGCCTAAAATTTGCATTGTAAATCGGCTGTCTATAAAAATAAATACGTCTTAATTTTGTGGACACATCGTCCCTTGTGTTCTGTGTGCTGCACTATGATTACACTTACTACAAACATTGAACTGTTCTTGTATTGAGTTGAGTTTATTATTTCCCATAATATTATACAGTACATACGGTGTGTTACAATGTAATAAATTTGGGAGGAAGACTAAAGAAACCCTTACGGGCTTTTACAAGTAGTCTCCCTGAAGGTAGCAAAAGATCTATTGAAATTCATTGAAATGGTATCAGTGAAATAGATAATTAACGGACAGAGATACAATTATTGATCTTACACATATATTACAAATATTTCACTCTGTACTGAGTACTTATTTACGGTACTATCACTACATGGGATAGAAGAAAGGGTTGAAAGATCTACTTGAATTACTGAAATCGAGTCGGTGAAATAGGTAATTAATAGAGAGATCAATAATTACAATAATAATATAATACATTTATTAAAAATATTTCACTATGAATATATTTGAGTACTTATTTACTCTACTATAACCACATGGGATAAGAGTAAAAGTTTTAATTTCCTTTTGAATATTTTTATAGATGCCGAGCATTTTATGTTCAGAGGTATTCTATTCCAGATATCAATTATTTTCCATAATTTGTTCTGCTAAAAATCTTATGTAGATGCCCTTTTGCTCTAGTATTATGGCCATGGACTTGTGCATTTCCTATACAGAAGTCATTGAAATAAGACGGAAGTACTTTACTATTAAGGCTGAAACTGAAAGAGCCAATTAAAAAATCATTTATTTGATAAATGTTTAAAAGACTTAACTTTATAAAGAGCGGAACAGATGGTGCTGTATACGGCGAAAAGGTTATAATTCTCAATACTTTTTTTTTGTAGTTTGAACAATGTATCAAGCCTTGTGGGATAGTTATTTGCCCAAACAATATTCCCATAATGGAGATATGGGTAAATTAGTCTATTATACAACATTTTTAGATGCGTTTGATTGACGTAAAAACGAATCCTACAAAGCAGAACTGTAATTCTTAAAATCTTTTTAGTTATATAGTCAATATGGTTCTTCCATGTTAAGTGTTGATCAATTACAATTCCTAAAAATTTACTATCTTCTACTCTCTGCAATATACAGTCCCATTTAATGTGAGACGCAAATCTCTTCTTAACCGTTTTTTGTTGGATTTGAAAATGATGAAATTTGTTTTTTTTTTTATATTGAGTCAGTTGATTAAGTGTTAGCCATTCTTGGACTTGAGCTAAGTCTGAATTTACTGTAGTTTAAAGTTCTTGCATATCTTTCCCTGAACAGAACATATTTTTGTCATCTGCAAATAAGATAGTGGACAATTTAGTGGTTGAGTTAATAAGGTCATTAATATAAATTAAAAATAGTAAGGGCCCAAGAACAGATCCCTGAGGAACCCCACAAGAAAACAATCTTTCAGATGATCTTATTTGATTATATTTCACTATTTGCTTTCTATTAGAGAGGTAATCTTTTATCCATGCATGGCAACTCCCACGTATACCATAGAAATAAAGTTTACTTAAGAAAATATCATGATTTATGGTGTCAAACGCCTTTGATAAGTCAAGAAATATCCCAACAGTGAATTCATTGTTTTCAATGGCTTTTGTTATTTTATCAACAAGTTCAATTATAGCATAATTTGTTGAAACGTTACTTCGAAATCCATATTGACAGTCAGTTAATATTCCATTTTTATGTATATAGTCAATGAGTCTTTTATACATAAGCTTTTCAAGTATTTTATAAAAACACGGAAGGACCGAGATAGGTCTATAGTTAGAATAAATATTTTCTTCAGATGCTTTATAAACAGGTGTTACAAGCGCAACTTTCTAATCATCTGGGATTTTGCCAGTAGTAAATGTTAAGTTAAAAATGTAAGATAATGGAACAGATATATATGGCGCCACACGTTTAATAACTTTGCTGCTAATCTCATCAATACCACAACTTGCCTTGGTTGCCATTTTATCTATTACTTTGTGTACCTCATCATAGGATGTATCATATAAAAACATAGAGTCATTATATCTTCCCGTTAGAAATTTAAAAAATCCATCACTGTCTCGATTAAATTTTTTGCGAGGTTTGGTCCAATATTAACAAAATAATCATTGAAATCATTTGCAATTAAGTTTGGGTCACACACTTCTTCATTGTTATTATTTAAAACTGATTCCGGTAAACGGGTCTTAGATTTCTCTCTACCAAGTAATTCATTGATTGTATTCCATGTTGATTTTATATCACTACCAGCTTGATCCAATCTTTTGCTATAATAGTTCTTTTTAGCTATTCTTATAAGGTGATTCAGTTCATTTCGATATATTTTATAATCTCGTTCATTTTTATGACTCGGATTCTTTATAAATTTTCTGTATAGAATTTCTTTTGTTTTTGATGATTTTTTTAATCCTTTAGATATCCACAGGTTGTTTGGTCTTTTAGATTTGTACTTTTCATTGGGAAAAACTTATCATATAGTTCAAAGAACTCTTTAAAGAAAGCTGTATATGACTCTGTCGGATCATTCTTAGATAGCGTTGATTGCCAATCGCAATTTTTAATCTTACAACAGAAAGCTTCTAGAGATTTTTTGGTAATTATCCTAGTTGTATAGTCTTCTGCCATAGATGTTTTAGGACATTTTTGTAATTCATGTTCTGTTATAGTGAATATAGGAAAATGATTGGATATATCATTTAATAAAATACCATTTAAATGTTCCGTTTTACTTAAATTGTTTGTAAAGATGTTATCAATTAATGTACCTGTAGATTTAGTTATGCGAGTGGGTTTAGAAATAAGTGGCGTGTAGCCTGAAGACGAAAATTGATTGAAAAATTCAGTTGAGAAATTACAATAATTGTATTTAAGTAGATAATAATTAAAGTCACCCATGGTATAACATGGCTTATTACATTTATCTTATTTAGTCAAAGTAGTTTTAAGGTCATTTTCAAATTTATTAAATCTGTTGTTTGGTGGTCGGTATATCGTGCCAATTATGATATTCTTAAATTTTCCATTAATTATTTCAATAAATAGATTCTCTGTGTCATCCGTGTCATCTTCAAAAACAAAGTCATTCCTCAATTTAAATTTTAAGTCATTCCTAGAAAAAATACAGATTCCACCTCCTTTTTTATTTTGCCAAAGCAACTTGGTTGATTTGTATCCTGGTATTTCAAAATTATCATAGTCATTATTATCAAGCCATGTTTCAGTAAGAGCTATTATTGTGAATTTATGATCCAGCGAATTTAAGTAATTTTTTAGTGCATCTAACTTACTCCTTACACTTCTTATATTGAAATGTAAGATCGATTACTTGTCACTATTGGAATGCCTTGTTTGGATTAGATTGGGATTCAAAGGGATATCTTGTGAGTTGCCATTGAATAAAATTTTGTCACTATGCGAGAACAGTTTGAAAATAAAATATTTAATCTATCTCGTTCAGATGTTTCGATTTTGGTCATTTCGAGATCGGCTTTTAAAGTATCATTGTCAACACTATTGTAAGGCAAGCAGATGTCAAAACATTGGTAACATGTGAACTTGTTATCAGTGCCAGACAAATTATATTTATCTAACCGCAGGCAATGCCTGTTATTATGATAATCGTTTGAACAGGTGTCACACGTCAGTGACCTTTGAGACTGAGTTATTACACAATCACATGAATTACAGCTTTGCATTTCGTTTCCGTCTAACACAGTAGTGACATTTTAGATGGTGATTTAAAATAAATGAAATTATATGATTTACTAATACGGTAAATTAAAATGAAGTTATTTAAACTTATCTTAATATTAATTATGTCCACTTTGTTAGCCAATCCTATTCACTTCACATTGGCCGCGCCTGTTCCTCTATATCTCTGACCATTTATAAAGAGTTTGTCTTTTATTAGAAGTGCCGTGTTCCCATCTTTTTCGCTTTCTTATAAACTGGATATAAAGCTTTCCTGACATCAGCAATTTCCCAAGGAAATTGCTCAGTAATACCAATTTTTGTGCCTTTGAGTAAGTGGGCTGATTTCCGGATGTACTCCTTGTCTTGGTATCTAAGGAATTTTGCTACAATCGCCCTTGGCTTTCCATCTTCTCTTTTTCTTCCAAGGCGGTGAGCCCGCTCGATTTCAATGTCAACATTCTCATCAATGCCCATCTTTTCATTTAGAACTTCTCGAATGATGGTAAATGGATCTTCTTGTTCGCTTTCTGGAAGGTTGTAAAAGAGCAAATTGCACCCCATGGAGTGTGCCCTAAGGTCGATCAGGTCTTGTTGCAGTTTTGCATTTAGTACTTCAATGTTTGCCACTTTATCACTAATATTCTTAAGAGCATCTCTGTTTATCTTTTGCTGCTTGGCTAACTCGTCGGTGGTGTTGTGGACGAAAGTGTAAGACTGCTTGAGATCTCTTATGTCTTCATCAACACGTGCCAGATGCTGTTCAATGTGATCTAATTTATCAAGTTTCTTGTTCATCTGAGCTACAAGCTCAAATAATTTGGTCAAATCTGTCTCATCGTCATCATTAGCTTTCCCCTTCTTTGCACTTGGTTTAACTGGAGTTCTTGTAACAGAATTATTTAAATCTTTTGCCGGACGCTTGTTCTTCGCCGCCATACCTGATACCTGATAATCATTACCGAATTATTATTAAGTATTAAACGATTCCTACATTTTATTTTAAATTAACACATTCGGATACAACCGAATAGTGCTTAATTTGTTTAATAAACGCTTAGCATACTACTGAGGTGCTCCTATGTTACCCGCAACCGGCGAACACAGCCGTGTGTTTTATGAAATTGTTCCAGAACAACGTTCAACTGGTTTGTGAGACAGATTAGGATCTAAAGATAAACATGTTTTCAAGAAGACTTCTGCCTTTTCAAACAGTCATGACGTGTTTACAGACCGCCAAAAGAAAGGGCTACGTACGTTGAACATGGAAGAAGAAAAAACAAAACTAACGTTAAATACAATTTAAAACACAGGAGCTTACCTTTATCGGCAGTCTTTGAATTTATACCGATAAACCTTTGTCCTGCCCATTTTACTTCTGCCTCTTACCCCGCTTCCAACGGGGCAAGAACATGGACTTTAATGTGGCAGAGTTTTTGAGATAAGAAAGGTTTTTGACACGCGATCACGTGAGAAAAGACACATGGAAAGTTTCAAATATGTTTTTAAGAGGACCTGTCAGGTTTACTACGGTAACGTAACGACGATGTTACGAAATGTACCATAGTAAAGCCCTTTTTACTGTGGTAATTGTAAAAGCTTTTAATATGTTGTACCGTCACGATACAAATACATCATTTCTAGCTATTTAAATCCAGCTGTAACTGGTTGGAAGTGTTCAGGGGTAAAACATTCATTTATTATCAGCCACAGAGGACAATGGCCGCCCTTGCCAATGACATGACAAGTGTTTGGTTTCGTGCTTGCAAATCTACCCTTAGCCAAATTGAAAGGTATCCTGTGTCCGGTAGTGCCATTCATAGTAAACATGATGGAAGAAACTAGCAGAGTAGTAGAGGCATCTAGTGATGACGAATTCAGTTCTGTTGTGATTCCAATTTTTCCTAAATCTGTTATAACTGCTCATGAATGGCAAGAAGTTCCCGATCCATCGACAATCTCATCCACAGAAACTGAACCAGCTGATAGGGTGAGTGAGACTTCGGAATTTAGCAATGCTGATCACGAATCACCTATCTCACCGAACAAACGGACTAGATGGGATTCAAACCGGGAGGATAACAAAGAAATTGTAAATGATGAAATACACAGTATGGCTGAAGTTACAGTTGCGGAATGGCTAAATTTTGAAATGCCAGCTTCATCGGCCTTTGTAAATGTAGCTGATCCTCTTAACAAAGAAGATGATCTCATGTGGGATGACCGCCTTGCTGTCCTTGTTGAAGAAATAGAAGAAGGCCTACGTGATGAGGAAGCGTGTTATGATACTAATGACGATGAATTCAGCAAAGTCAGTGAATGTATTAGCTACAATTCTGAAACATTTGAAGGCAGGGACACTTTGACACGGCCAGTTTCATCTGGGGAAGAAACTGAACCATGTGAAACCGCAGAGAACAATGATAAAAAACCTTTGTATCCCAAGGCAACAGCAGTGTGTAGTAGAGAGCTGTGTATTTAAGCCCCAGTTGATAAGTTGTGGAGTTCCACAGGGTTTAATGTTAAGCCCTTTGTTGTTTTAAATTTATATCAATGATCTCCCTGGATGTCTTCTCCATACCAAAGCACACATGTATGCCGATGATACCACGATATATGCGTCCTCTGTATCCACTGCTGAACTATATGCCAAGGTAAATAATGACCTAACTCGCGTTAGGGACTGGCTTCTTGCAAATAAGTTAAGCTTAAATGTCACTAAAACGGAGTATATGTTCTTAATAACGACCTGCAAATTATCTAACTTAGGAAGAGACTTTCTAATTAAGATTGGCAACAATCATGTTAAACGAGTCCAAACAACAAAATATTTAGGAATTCACCTAGATGAAAATCTTAAATGGACAAGCATGTTGACAATTTTTGTACAAAAGTCAATCAATCCATCAGTGGTCTAAAACAGGCACGTGATTATGTACCGTTAGATGTTCTAAATACTATTTACAAATCTCTTATCCAGCCTGTGTTCGACTACTGCGACGTTGTTTGGGACAATTTAGACCCGGGACTTGCCACTAGGATCCAGAAATTACAAAATCGTGCTGCACGCATAATAACCTTTCAAGGTTATGACGTTCGTTCCGCACAAATACGAAAACAGCTAAACTGGGAAAAGCTTGCCTCAAGGCGTCAAAAGGCACTTAAGTCTATTAATGTATGATGCAGTGAATGGAAATGTACCTAGTTACTTAAGCGATCTTTTCTCGAATGTCTGTGAGAACAACCCTTATAAGTCTATGCTAAGAAATATGAAATATAATGTTGTACTGGACCACGTTCCAAAAAGAGAATATTATAAGGGGTCTTTCTCATACAGAGGAGGAATGCTGTGGAATTCATTACCAAATGACATAAAAGCGTCCGAATCTAAAGCTATCTTTGAAAGAAAACTGGCTAGTAGGCAGGCAAACTCTTGACTACATT
>NC_133203.1:17244962-17254962 GCF_958299795.1 Porites lutea
TGCTATCAACGGTGGGATCAGTAAAATCGAGATTGTAGAAGTCTTCTATCATCTGTTGGAGCCCGTGATCGACTTTAGCAACAAAAGTGGATGACCGTGAACTATGGTGACGACGGCCTAAGAGACCATTTACCGCCCAGCCGATTCGCGTTCTTGAAGCATAAGGACCACCGTCTTGACTGTGTTTGATATCAAGTGGATCTAGAGCCTTGGGAACATCACTGGCAATCAAAAGGCCAACCTCAGCGTCGAGACGAGGCAAAAAAACTCCTTGCAAGTGGGGCCACTGATCAACATCATCCTGAGTTGGAATGCCGCTGCTGGACACAGGAATCTCCGGCCTGGTGTAAAGGGTCGGGAGGCTAATCCACTCATTCTCGTCCAAATCAGATACAAGAAGGTCACGAAACCAGGAAGCTGTTGGTGATGCTATTTTTCTTCTCAAGAGTAGACAGGGATATCTTAACTTGCTGACCATTAATCCCGAGCTGCTTCATGAGCGATTCAGTACAGAAACTGGAGTTGCTACCATTATCCAAGAAGGCGTAGGTGATGACGCTCTTATCACTATCTTTCGCTCTTACTCTAACTGGTATTACGGCCATGCCTGTCCTACGACCCTCTCCTGAAGTCTCACTGTTGGCACTGGTGCCCGTTTTTACCATGTGACTACAAACTTGAGTGCTGATTAGGTCTTCGGTACCCACTTCAACGTCGACAGCTGGTCTCTCACGAGGGCTTGTATGTAAAACAGTAGGATGCCGTCCTGTACAGTTCACAATCTTGCAATTTTTCCTCAAAACTTGCAAAACTTTGCGACAGGTTCGGTGAATAAACATCCAAAGCACAGCTTTTTGGACAACAGGAATTGAATTCTCTCTTGGTAGGGTTTCCACCGCAATGACTGACAATCCTCAAGGGCGTGGTTTCTGCTACAATAGAGACACCGATTTTTCCCTTGTGAGGGACCGTGATCGATTCCAGATGGCTGAACCTTGCGAGTCTGAGGTCTCTGCTCTCCATCGGCGCGTTGACTTGGCTCCTTTACACCCTGCAGAACCGTCTCACTGGTAGGACCTTCACTATCGCCTACATGTGCTAAGAGACTGAGATTCTCGGGATTGGATGTCTTGCCACCAGAGGACCGCTGACCAGGCGCTGATCGTACGGTATCGGATATCTTGCCAAAGACTGGGTTGGTTAGTATTCTTGCTTCGCGATCAAGAAAGGTAACGAAGTCACTGAACTGTACTGGCCTTAACTGTCTCTCCATGATGTCATCAGCTAAGCGACGCCATCTTTCTCTCATGCTGTAAGGAACCTTGAGCACCAACTTTTGAATGCTTCCTGGCTGATCAAACTTAGACATGTACTGGCTACCTGCCAATGCGTTCTTGCAACTTGCGAGAAAGACCGAAAAACGATTCAAAGCCATACCATCTTCTGCCTTTATGCTCGGCCAGTCGAGGGCCTTCATCTCGTAAGCGGATGCTATGCAATAATCGTCACCATACTTTCTTCTCAAATGCCTACGAGTCTCATCGTAACCGTCTTCTGCTGGTAAATGATGACAGGATGTTATAAGTTCCTTAACGTCCCCTGCGGTGAACTGCTCGAGGTAATAGAGTCTATCAGTACTGCTAAATGTTCTGGATTCAACCAAATTTTCAAAGGCGCGAACGAAGGTGCGGTACTCAATAGGGTTTCCGTCAAACACAGGAACACAGGGCTGCGGAAGTTTGTTCCTATTCTGATTATGCGCTAGCAATTCCATTATTCTATTCTGCTGAAACTGAAGAGCAGTCTGTTGCCGCTGCAAACCAATCGTTTCCTTTCTCAGATCCTCGCTGACTGTACCCGCTTGATAATCAAAGTGGTCGTAAGGAACAGAATCCATGGACACGCCCTGGCCTGGGTGGTGCACCTCGCCTGGAAAAGACCTTTTCGCGCGGGGGCTGGTACGAGGGGGATCCTGATCCTGGAGCTCTGTCTCCAATTTTAAAGGCTTCACCCCCGGTAGAGAAGGGGAGGTCATTGCTGCGTAGACCCTCTCCTTAGCTGTTGTCTTGACCATTTCGGCTTCGAGGTTAAGGCGTAATTCTTCCTGCTGTAAACGAAACTTTTTCTCTTTGAGTGTTTGGCGCTTTTCGAGCATAGAAATTTCAGCTTTTAACTCGACAATTCTTGCGGCTTCTTTGGCCCTCGCGGCTGCAACTGATGAAGCACGACCACCACGTGAACTTACTCGACTTGAATGTTTTGAAACCTTGGAAGCACCTGAAGGAATTGGTGTGCCAGCACAACTAATTGAATCCTCGGGATTCACTGCCGAATCTACTTGAAGCGATTCTGTTAATAGCTTGTGTTCAATATTAATTATCCAATCGACGATCTCCTGACAGAACACACGAACCTTTCTCTCTTTGTCTTCAAGCTAGCGTTGACCCTCAATAATGGCGTTCTCATCCAGAATTTCTTCAACGTAATCGCGATGGGCCTCTTTAAATCTTTCAAAAGCGTTGTCCAAGTAAGGAAGTTTCTCTTTAACCTCCTGAAGATTATGATCATCAGTAAGCAAGCCAGAAATTTCATTGGAAATGGCGGTTACGGTAGATAGGTGACCAGACCTTGAGTTTAAACGAAGTGTTTCCAGGTAAGACGCTTCAAAATCCAACGAACGGTTTGGTTGTCGCACGCGTGTTCCAACTTGCCGGGCGACGGGATCTGTAAGCTGCTTGCGGCTAAAGCTCATGACGAAACATGTCACCAACAATTTTCAACGATAAAACTGCAATAAGCGTGTAAGTCTCTTGGCCTTTAATAACAACACCACAAACCAAATTCGAATGAAGATTTATTGTAGCCGTGCTTGGTACTAAGAGTGTGCATACAAACAGCGTGGGTTGAAACTAAAACGGTAAAAGAGCAAAAAAGTTACAAGTTGCAACTAAGGTAAATTAGAGTAAGGAAATAACAAAACTGCAAAACAAGGACTGTGAAGTACACTTACATTGTTTCGGCCAGAGAAAACTGCTGTAAAGCGGACTGCGAATAATGCGAAGAGACTTGCAAAAAAATAAACAGAACTGCGCTAAGCGCGGACCAAAATGAACTGCACAAGCTGTACTGCAAAACTACGATATGAAAATTACGCTAGAACATGCGGAAAATCAAACTAGAGAAACTTAGAAAGGCGCTAATGAAGATGAAACAGCAAAGAAATGCTAACGAGGTTGGAAAACTGACAGAAAGGAATAAACACCTAATTAACGCAAAAAAAAGATTAAACAAAAGAACGAAAAGAAGTATAAACTAATTTGCGTACGCAAAGGAAAACCAAATTACGCAAGAACGAATAATAGAAAAAATGTTACACTTGGATCTTACACTGACTTTAATCCAGAGTTGCAAATTAAGATTCAGTTCAGAAGAGAGCCAGCAATTGATAATGGTGGATTGCTGCATCAAGCTTATGAAGATGCTTTCTTTGCACTGGCAAAGGGAAATGCAAGGTTGAAGATGTTCCAAGGGCCATATTAACGTCTAGTTCCTATTTACCGTAGTGACAATGTGCTAAATGGTGTGTTTGAAGTTCTTGGGAAAATGGTCGCCCACAGTATAATCCAAGGTGGGCCAGGCTTCCCCTATTTGTCTCCAGTTGTACATTGGTATGTTGCAACTGGAGATTTGAAGCAGGGAATAGCAAGAGTTGGTGTCTTAGACATTAGTGATGGAATCTTGGAAGACTATGTCACAAGGGTGAGTGTTACATTTAGTTTTTCCCTTGTTTTAATATAACATTATGCTCAAAATCCTTCAATTGACACAGTAAAAGTAAATTAATCTATTTTAGTTTTAACTTTTTGATGTGATGGGTGGTTTTGAAAAGACAGTCAACAGTGTTAGCATTTAGGTATTTAAATTGATTAGTTAAAGTGTTTTTCTCTGCTCTTTTGCTAAAAAATTCAATGAGGATAATAAAATAATTTTCTTCAAAAAAGAATGAGTGTACAATCCTTTATTAGGTCCTTAAATCTAATTCCATGACAAAAGGAAAGTAATTTTCACTCTAAGACATAGTGGGCAAAATTTATTACAGTAATTATTATTCCATGACATAACAGCATTATAAAATTTACAGATTAGAGATGCAAGACCTGTTGACATTGAAACCATTTATCAGGAAGATGAATTTTTACAGCTGATGCAAAACTGTGGGGAAGCAAGACGGTTGACGGTAAGAAAATCATGGCACTTCAAATGTGTTCATCATTTGTTCAGGTTGTACACCTAAAAAAATGTATTGTTTCAATTTGTGTGCTCTGACTGATGTGCTTATATTTTACTCCATTTTGATTATTGACTGTAATGTATGTGTCATGCACATAAAGTTGATGTATAACTGTATAATGTAACACATGTGTGAAAGTTTCATTTTTTTGGTTCATTATTATCCATGTATTTATTTCTGTGTGCTAACTTTATTTTGTCCTAGGACTTAATGATGTACATGTAAAATGTAAAATAATGTGAAATCTTTGTTTCTAATGGAAGTGCACTTAGCTTTCTAGCTATTTGACAGGCACCCCAGTCAAATAATCACACACACAAAAAAAACAAATGTAACATAACATGATTTAAAACCCAAGCTGGTAGGAGGGAACCAGTTGTCTACCTACAAGTTTTGTTGAGGAGTCAAAATGGGACTCAAACCCAGAATCACTTGATTGCAAGTCTGGCACACAGACCACTCAACAACAATGAAAAGATGTTCTTACCTGACAACATCTTCCTGACATTTTTCCATGAAGGGTGAATGCAATCTAACTAGTTACAATTTCTTTTGCACTTCACAGGAAAACAACAGATTATCGGTGGTTCAGTCGCTGGTGATCCATGAATCACTTATTAAGCACAAAGTAGTTCTGGACCAATTCCGAAAGGGGTTAACCCTTTTGGGTTTGTTGGAAGAAATTGAGAAAGAGCCAAGGAAATTCGAACACCTTTTTGTCCACCAAAAAGGTCAGATCCACAAAGATTTTGTCCAATCTTTAATTCACTTACCAGATTCCACCAACCCTAGTATTGTAAATGTTACACAAATGTTATTAAGTTTTATTTCCAGTGCTAACGAAGATGTTTTGTGTAAAAACTACTAGGCTTTATTACTGGATGTAAATCGGTAACAGCGGCTTTACGCCCAGGTTGTATAAGGGTTACTGTTGAAGACACCCCAAACATCTTTGCATCAACTTGTACCATGGAATTTAAGTTACCTCTACATTTTAGCAGCTCTGAGCAGTTTGATGCATCTTTAAATGCAGTTCTTGATAGCTCATCTTTTAATACTGTGTAAAGGTGTACTCAGTCTCAGTCAGCATCATGGTCTTTTTATTTAGTCTTTTACCTTGTAGCAGTGAGGCTGTTTACATGTGTAAAGTGTCAGCATGTTATGTTTTGTTGTTGTTTTTACACTTGCGTTGTTAGGTAACAGAACTGTTAACATGACTGTGGGGCCCTAAAGTGCATGTTGTTATTACTAGGTTTGAAAATGAAGAGGGTGAGTTATTTGAAGCTGGGTGAAGGTTTTAGTGCCTCTTAGTTCACTGTAGGCACAATAAACTATATTGCAGATAATATTGTTTACTGAAGGAGACAACATAAAGGATTTTTTGAGTGATGCAAGAAGCACAAGCTGCTATATTTAGCACTGTTCTAAGTTCTGTCAAAATTCCGTTTTCCAAAAAATGAGACAGAATCTGCTCTCCTTCTCGTTGAGTTTTAGTGAAGCCTAGACTGATGTGGATCGTTAGCTTTAATGATTTCATGTCTGGTTAAAAACAGTTGTGATTGAAATTTTTCTGAATGGTTATAAGTGACTTTTCCAAAGGCGTTTTGATACGCTATGTTGTTTGCATTATGCACATTTTGGTGATTAAAATTATTAGATGTTGTTCCCTCATGCTCATTCCATTGCAATATTCAGAGCACACCTTACAAAATAAAATTGAAGCTACGTTAATACTTGCCCCCTTAAATTAAAATTAACCTTACTAACCTTAATAGTGTCAATGTCAAATTCAAGAAAATATCTTATTTAAAGTGAGGTTAGTGTGACTGAGTTTTTGAGGGGTGTGTATATGTTATATTGTTACTGCAAGTTCATGTATGTATTAGTGAGAGTACTGTTGTCAATTTATTGTTATGTTGCAGTTCTCTTTCAACAAAAAGATCTTATATGCAAAAATGATGTTCAGGATTGACTTTTGACAGGCATTTTTGACTTGTCCAGCAGTTGGTTTTAGTAAGCTTAAGCATATGAGTAACATGATTTTTATTAATGTACAGAATAAATCCTGCGTTCAAGATAATACAATGTAATGGCTGTTGTATACCAAATAGCTTGCCATACCTCCACAATACATCATCAAATGCATTCTGTAAGTTGTAGAACCCAACTCCCCTTCCACAGCATCAAACTAACTCGTTTTTTCATGAAACTCCACTGTACTCTTCACACCACCATTATCATTGTCATACACACATTACACAGGGAAATCCAAACAGAGTTGGAGCTGACCTTTGACTTTTTTTTCGGGGGGTGGTGGAGTGAGGAATTTGGGGGATTTCATAAAAAAATATCCTTCAAACAGGCTTTGAATGTAAAAAATTATTGTATGGAACTAGTAGTAATATATTAACCCCTAAAAAAGTAGGCATAAAAGCTATCGTAGTAGTAGTAGTCTTGAAAAACAATATATACCTTTAGCTTTTATCTTTTGTTTTCCAAATTCAGACCACCTGATGTTACTGCGGAGAGATGTTTCCTTCAAATTTCATCCTATTCTTAAGGCTTTGCATACATAATTTACAAATATGTTAAAGGTCAAAATTAACATTAAATATTCAGCTTAAAATTTTTTCACCTAGGTTAATTCTCAGTTTCCTTTGTCTCTTAGCCCTAATCCACATATAATTAGGGCTTGGAGGAAAAGGAAATTGAGAATCCACCTAGGTTTAAAAATTTTCACTTGAATTAATATTAATTCATAAATTTGGTAGAATTCCCTTGGGAACATCATGTGACCTACACTGGAAAGTCAAAACATACAATTAAGCTTAGTGGTCTATTCTTGGTCAAGCCAAATACCAGAAAATCCATCTGGCCCCCACTTAAAAGTCAAATAGTCAGCCCTTATCACCCTTGAGATATCCTATTCTACCCTCCAGCTTGCATTAGTAGCAATAAACCATTCTAAAACAGATCAATCCCAAAGGAATCAGAATGTTGCAACGGATCAATATTTTGCCTAAGCAAAGTCAAGGTGTCAGTAGGTAAGTCGATATTGACATCTTCAACTTCTACGGTGGAAAGTCCATCATCACTTGGCGTTGGAGCAAAAGGGTCATACCCATACCATTGTAGGTCGTCAACATCTCCGGATTCTGCTTTATCGGAAATGCCTACTAGTGAATGATTCCTTATGTCGAGCACCCTATTTGTCAACATCTGGAATGGAGACCAATGGCGCTCTGTTCTCATAGGATGATGATTCCACGCAGCAGCAAATGACTGAAGGGCCTTATTTATTCTGGGGGTAAAAATGTAGTGCAGTACAAACTTGTGCAAACTGTTGTCTCGCTGTAGTAGTCCTGACTCCTCCATGGCCTGAAATGTGTAATAAAAAATATGACAGACAGAACAAAATACATCCCACCAGAGACGCTCGATGCGTTGATTGTGTACCAATGTTCCAGCCAGGAAACTTCCTCTATTTGGACCACGCACCTCTTCCATTAACTGCCAGACACCGACATTTTCTCCTCCATGATCACTCCTTACTCTTGATGGCCAGTCATAGCGTTCAGTGGCAGAGCGAAAAAGGTGAGTTACAGTTTCCTTTCTGTTGTTGTTGGAGCAGTGAAGATACACTGTCAGCCTTGAGAAACCGTCTATTCCTCCGTGGATAACAAATCCCCAGTTCACGAGACTGTGGTGGCCATCAATATGCCACAGACTGTTCGGCCCTTGTACTGAATAAGCTCATCTTGAAACGACAATTGCCCATCTGATGCGAGAATTATGCGGATGCACTCGGGAAATACTTGCCCTTACCCTGCGGTGTTGAAGTCTGAAGCCAAGAGACTTAAGAAAGCCTTGCACCATAGAACATCCCACAAGATTCCCATGCTCTTCAATAAACTGTTTGACATAAAAGTCAATCTGTTCATCAGATAATGCAGAAAAACCTGTTGTTTCCTGTAAACCATACTCAACAACACGTCTTCTTATAGTCCATCTTGAAACAAGGAGCATGTCTGCAACTTGTTTCCACGTAAAACCATATGACCGCAATTCCAAGAGAACAGCCTCACTGATTTCAAACCGTGGCCTACCCGGCCGGCCACTTCGCTCAACTTTTGGCATTTCTAACGAATAAATTGCCAGGTTACTACAGGGAGAGCCTGTTTGAGTTTCCCTTCTCCTTGTCAATTCTAAAAACAAAATGCAAACGTTGTTGAAAATTTCTTGTAGAACCGAAGCACAGTCCAGTCGTCTTTCAATCACTAAAGGTATGACTTGTTGAAGAGCAAGAAGGGCTGAGTCCATTCCAATTACTATAAATTATTTTCTCTCAATCTCAAATCTGTTGAGTCGTAAAACGCTTCATAATCAGTCATCAAACCGAGCAATTCTTCAAAGAAATTTTCCCAATCTTCGATCGTGGAAGCTCTGTTTGCAGCCATGTTGAATTTTGGCGGGAAGCCATGCAATGCATTATGGGTTAAATACCACATTTACCATACACGAAGTACTTATTGCATTGTAGGAAAGCGCTTTGTTGACAGTGTTTGAGTTGGTTGTTGACAACATACCTTTGGTTGTTTGGTGCGAGAATTGGCTACGTTGAGCGTGATGGCAATTAGAGCTTAAACTTGGAATATGGCGGGAATATGGGGTCGATGTCGAATGATTCTTGAAAACTGAGAAAAACTTTTCGTTGAAAGAAAGGAAAGCTCATTTCTTGAGCTTGACGCAACACTTTCTAGGCGTTGAATTGAAATTTGTTGAATGTGTTAATTTTTGTTGTTGAGCTTGATTAAAATATGCCGTAACCTTGAAAGAAAATCCGTTGAACGTGACTTGATTTTGGTGAACTTGATTGAAATCTCTCTTGACCTTGATAAAAAATTTGTTGAATGTGAAGACAATTTTGCTTCTTGAATTTTGCACCATTTGGCTTTCCATAGCCTGCCTAATACCGTAAACAGGTTTAAGGACTACTTCAAAAGCCTTCGAAATCCACTTCGCATTCATTATTACTGTGCCTTTTGCTTGATGTATATCGAATTGAAAACAGCAACAACATGCCCCAATGGAAGTTGCCCTCAAGATTTGAAGAAACCAAAGTAATTAGCCTATTTTATTGAAATACCCATCTTGGAACAACTGAAATGTTTTTTATCAAGGCTGACGTTTTATGATGATATCCAACACAGGTTCAAACGAACAAAAAAAGCTAGCGATAATATCGAAGACGTTTATGACGACAACTTTACAAGGAACTCTGTGCAAAAGGTCTTTTATGCTCCAAAGACAACATTTCTTTTTAGATGAATACTGATGACGTCCCTGTTTTTAAATCCTCGAAGGTGTCAATTTGGCCGCTTTATTTTATTATCAATGAACTGGATTACCGAAAACGACTATCAAGAGAAAATATGCTATTTGCTGGTCTTTGGTTTGGAGAAAAGCAGCCAACAATGTGGACATTTCTAAAGCCACACATGAAAGCCCTTGAGCGTTTGAAGAACATTTCTCCAACTCTTGACATAAAAAGACTCCTGCGGTCCATCTCAGAGCATTTAAAATACTGGAAAGCTAATGAGCTGCGTTCCTTTTTGCTTTACTATGGACTTCCTGTACTCTATGGCTTACTACCAGACGAACACTTTGAGCACTATTTTTACTTTGTGCGAGCAATTTACCTCCTTTTGC